>NW_027468774.1:36601187-36613687 GCF_046254945.1 Alosa pseudoharengus
TTAGACTGGTGCTGTAACAGCATCTCCGACTGATGAAGGAAGCAGAGATCACTGAGCATTACTCCATGTCCGACGGATACATCTAATTCCAATAATACTCAGACCTTTCAGCCATCTACCCTGACTACAGAACATCCTACAGCATACAGGCAGGGCCTCTCTTTATGACTTCAAAATAACATGCAGTCTTGTATTCCAAATCTCATATTCTTCATCTACAACTTGCACCATCCAAGGTCACTAGGGGCATTCAGAGTTCAGAGAGTTCGGCAAAGATTTTGTCCCTGGACTTCAAAGTTCAACCTCGCCTGGTCCACTCTCCCGTTGTATCAAATAAATTATTCTATTTCTATTCGAGATCGCTCAGCTCCCAGACACACCTTAAATGCCACCAGGCCCCTAGATCAAAAGAGCGCTCGCGCATAAGAAAAGGAGCTGAATAGGCCAGCGCAAATCAATAGCCATACATCATTAAAGAGACGACGGGGCCGTGACGTACTGTAAGGGGACGACGCACGGTGACTTTCAGGAGCCACGTCCACATCTGAGGAGAAACTGAGGCGACTGACATTTTCCGGAGGAGCTCAGAGATGCTAGCTTGGGTGGGGGGTGGAGGTGGGGTGTCTGTCACCTTTCATCCGTCAGGGCGCATGTCCTGGGCCTCAGTGGGGGCAGGCCCACAGTGGCAGAGGCAGGCTGCCCAGTGCAGATGGACAGTGCAGCCATGTGTGTCGAGAGGCCAGGCGCCTGAGGCTAACGGAGTTCTTTCCTTATTTCCTCCACTCAGTTTTTCTTGTCCCCCACCTCTCTCTCTCTCTCTCTCTCTCTCTCTCTCTTTCTCTCTCTCTCTCTTTCTCTCTCTCTCTTAGTCACCCCATTGACTCCCTCGTCCTCTTGCTTCCTCTCTATAATTACTCTCTCTCTTTCTCATCGTCTCGTATAACTCTCTCTTCACCCCTCTATTTCCCTTCCTCTATTTCTCTCTCTCTCCCTCTCCTCTACTCCCTCTCTGTCCCTCTCTGCAGTGCAGTACTGAGACCTCCTCCATCACAAATCTCTTTCACAGATAAGGGGTTTCAGCGAGACACTTCCAGAACATTCAGGAAGCAGCACTTTTCCCTCCTTGTGCAGCCAATGTGAGTAAGCACTTTTTGTTCTGCTTCAAACACTGTGGAAGCTTGGGTAATGGACATGACCATCTGCATTGTGCCTATCGTTTCATTCGCTTTTTTTAATGCTTTTACAACAAATCAAGATGTATCTTTTCACAATAAATACATATTTCAGAGCCCATTTTAGTTGTTGAGCATCTGTACTTTCGGAGGGGGCATTCTGTCCTCACAGCACAGTAAGGTGTTACTGTATATTATAGCAATTATCTTTTTTTATGAAGAATCCATCCACACAGTGGCATTAACTTTGGCATTAGTTAATATAATTTATAATTAGGGTTGGGTATCGTTTCAATTTGAACGATTCCGATTCCAATTCCGATTTCTTATTTCGATTCCGGTTCCTAACGATTCTCGATTCCGATTTTTTTTAAAGGCAGGGTCAAAAAAAGTTTAGGATATTTTAAATGAGCTAGCTAACCAACGGTCTTTCTCAGGGTATCTGCACATTTTCCAAGTGCAAATTTAAAGACTTTTAAGACCTTTTCAAGACATCTAAATGAAAATTAAGACTATACCACGGCAAAAAGATATATAAGACTGTTTAATGCAATAGTTTTTTTTTCCTACTAATTTTAACCCCCACCCCATTTTGGATGTCTACAGAAGTTACCAAAAATATTTTGGCGAAAGAAAATAATTGTGTGTGAATTACCTTCACAGCTATAAATGCCCAATTTTAGGGTCTGGACTGCTTGCTTTTGAAGCTGGCTGTACTGTACATATTTGGTTTTGCTTACTGCTGAGGCTGTTCTTCACCTGTGTCTGTAGTAGCCTAGGGCTACTTGCCAAAGACATGTGCACTGGACTGGATTCCCTTAAATATTTTTTTCAAAGTTAACTAAGCTATTTACATATTTTAATAAGCCTACTTTATATAATGTACTATGTGCATCTATTGTCCATATGCAGCACAGCAAATTAAAGTTAATCCACTACTTTACATTTTGCATACCAGTTGTATCTAAACCAACCAAAGCTTGACTGAAACATTGTAAAACCATTGACTTGTTTTAAATTAATTAAGAGACAGGTCCTCTTCGCATGATCCTGCTGAAAACTGCTGGTTTCATCTCAAGCACGCACGTATGAACGCATGTATTTTTATGTAGCAGTCGCCGACATTCAAAACATATGCGGTTATATTTCACAACTTTTGCTAAGTAGGCCTAGCCTACTGGGAAACGCTGGCAAGCAAGCTGCTGGCAGATATTACAGGTAGGCTATTATAACTTAGACAGATATTTTCTTCCCTAGGCTAGGCCAGCAACACACGCTGGAAAGATGCAAACAGATCAACTTAACATACCGGTATACAGTATTTCCTCCTGATTGCGAAGCACTGCACATAATTTCACCAGCAGTCTTCGCGTCCATAGTTTGTGAAACGATGCTGCGTCCGAGCAAAGACTTTAGATGCCAAGCGCAACTCCAAAAAGGAGAACAAATAAACGTCCGGCTTGAGGCTGCGGCGGACGCCGGACAGGGCTTTTAAAATCCATATGTCCGGCCTAAATTCGAACATATGGCCAACCTATCGCTAACTGGCTTACCAACTCTTTCTCCCGCTCATTCTACCGTAGGCTCCCTCATTCCACGTAGGCTACCCTGTCTATCTCTCAGGCCTCAGCTACACCACGAAAACGCCAGGCATATTATTTTGTACATAGGCCTACTGTATTATTACCGTTTTCACACCTTTAACCAAACCCGTGAAAAACATCTTCACTCTGCAACCACTACACTTCCTCCCGTAGCCTAATAGCCTATCACGTATACAATTGCGTTTTAAATACACGAAACTGGATGGAGACATCACTCGCTCTCTTGCACTCGCTGGCGGTCCCATACGCACATTTAATACCTCTCTTTCGAAAATTCAGTTGTAGCCTATTTAAGACTTTTTAAGGATCCTCGGGAACCCTGCTTTCTGAATGAAATAGTCTGACCTTCTCCATGAATTTTAATTATATTAACTATGCGCTTCTTCGTTGGTGTTCAGACGTTTCTTCTTCCTGTCGGCAGACTGGGAATCGAAAGTAGGAATCGAAATTTAAACTTTTGAACGATTCCGGGAAAATCGCAAAGATAGTCCCGGTTCCAACCAATACTCGATATTCGATACCCAAGCCTATTTATAATGATAATATAATAACTTAAACTGATCAAATAACTAAGGTGTATGTATGCTTTATGTAGTTACTATTGAAACAACCATTATTCTCTTGAGTGTAAACATCCATTATTCTCATGTACCAACAACAGTACACAGACTGTAGTTCATATAGAGTATAGCCTCTGAGTTCATGTCCCTTACATATACTGGTAATAAATTACTTCCAACATAAATAAACTCTCTAACCTATCTTCCCCCCAAATACACACAGGTGCAGGTTTAAACTGTGTGCCTAACCTAGTGATGCAGAAGCTCCCATTCCTTGTAGCGTCCTTTTAAGACGCGGGGCAAGATGGTGACGGGGGTACTCACCACGTCGTAGTGGCCGTGCTGGGCAGCCAGGTGCAGGGGGATCTGGCCCTCGTCTGACTGGCCGTTGACGGAGGATCCAGACTTCAGCAGCATCTTCATGGGCTCCGACTTCCCCTGCCATGCAGCGTAGTGCAGCGGCCGCATGCCTGCAGCGCAAGAGGACCACACAGAGAAAGCATGAGGGAGGATGATGACTAGGTTTCTGTGTGTGTGTGTGTGTGTGTGTGTGTGTGTGTGTGTGTGTGTGTGTGTATGAGAGAGAGAGAGACAGTGAAGGAGAGAGATGTTCTGGTCTCTCTAAAAGACATTTTGTTTCCTCTTAGCATCTCTCAGCATCCCTCCAACATCAAGTGATACAGCATCTACGACCAGATGTTCATCTGACTGACCCCTGATCCCCAGAGCTGTGTTGGTGTGGACTGGGGAGCTCCCCGTTCCCCTTTAAATGGTTCAGTGACACCGTCCAACTGCAGTCATACTCATACGAGGTCATTTCAATGGGATATTAGCCCCACACTGCATAAAGGCTGTGAGAAATCACCCTGTATGGCCTGCAACCAACCATGTGATGCTTATAACAGTGACCTCAGCGCCACTGCAGAGCTGCGTTTCACAGACACGATGCCTCTGTCTCGGAGACGCCGGGCTGAGCTCTGAGCTGGGACACTCAGTCGTCTCTGTGGGGTGGTCCATGCTTGTTGTGACAAATGGAGCATTCCATCTTTTGTCTTAAATGGCTTTGTGCACTCAGCTTTTGAGGATGAAAGGTTTGGATGGAAAAATAGACCTCCAGAAAAACTAAAGAAAAGATTTGACTCGCCATGACAGGATGAATTACTAGTGTTTGCTTTCCTGGGAGAATATGGGCCATCATGAGCAAAACAATTAAAATGTAACGCACTGGCTTGTTTTACGAACTCACCATAAATCATACATGATCGGAATGTTCAGTTTTTGATAGTTTGTTGGTAAAAAGCCATGTAGATAATCATTTAATATATCAAAGGACAAATACTGGTGTCAGAGCCCAAGAATAAACAATTTGCTGCTCCATGCATGAATTAATCAGCTTAAATGTTATTCTATTGCTGTGAGTCGCTTTGGATAAAATTAATGAATAAATGCAAATGTGAATTAATACTGCAGTCTGAACCAGTCCAGATAGAGTTCACCATGCAGCGTGTCCTGATCCTGAGGGCGTGGGTGAGCCTGGGGTTAACTCACCCTTCTGGTCCCTGATGTCCACCATAGCCTGGGAGTCCAGCAGGATGGAGATGAGCTCCATGTTCCCATTGAGAGCCGCATGGTGCAGTGGAGAGAACCTGTTCAACACACACACACAAGCACACACACGTCAGCAATAGTGGATTATAAAAGACCCTCAAACATATAAACGTGCACACAGACACACACACACACACACACACACACACACACACACGCACCAAAATGGCCTCATGCACCCATGAAACTCAAATGCATGAGGCTCTGTTTCAGTGTTTAAATGCTCCCTCTGTGATACAGTATATACCAAAACACAACACACTGACACACAAACCTAAAAACCTAAATCTATGCTATATCTTCCCTCATGAAGGGCCGTTCACACCAGGATCGATAACTATAAAGATAACTATAACTACAACGATAACGTTAAAAGCATCCACACTGACCAACGATGGATTCTGATTGGCTGTCAGCTTTCTATCGCTCTCAAAATCGCTCTGAAAGTGATCCCCGTTTTTGATGTTATCGTTATAGTTTATGTGTGGACGTCGTCATTCATATTAGCTAGAGCGATAGTTTTTTGCCGTTATCATCATAGTTATCGTTCTTGGTGTGAACGGCCCTTAAGACTGCCTGCCCCAGCCCCATGGCTAATGCTGAAATATATATAGCCAGCAATCCCCTCCCTGACCCCCACCCCTCCCATAGCCCCCCCCCCCACACACACACACACGCCACCAGACAGGGCTGCCAGCACATCACATCCCATCCCATCCCATCCCCACTCCATGTCATAAATAATGGAGCCGCCAGCTTAACATCACAATGGGATTTAGCGAACAGGGATCTGAAACAGTGACCTGCAGGGGATTAAGAGCACCTGCTTGACAAATTCATCCACTTTGCAGGACACTCCATATACAGCACATGGTGAGGGGAGAGGGAACAGATTGCTCTGGATGTTACTGTGGGGCGGGCGGGCGAGTGGGTGGATGGGGTGGATGATGGTGGTGGAATCCAGAGCGTAGCATTAACTATTCCAAGCGGGGCTGAGCAAACAGTTTTTTAAATTCAGCGTGGCTGGAACGGCCGGGCCACGCAATGCAATTCAATTCCCAGTGTTTGATATGGAGAGGCAATTTGGTGGCAAGCAGGAGAGGCCTGAGAGAGATGGCGGTGGCGGTGGTGATGGAGCCGAATGCTCTGGACAGGGTCCTGTGGTGTGACGGTAACACACACACACACACACACACACACACACACACACACACACACACAGCACCTGCTGCTTATCAGACCTACAAGTACACATCCACATAGAGTGACTGAGAAGGCAAATGAACACACATGTGTACTATCACAGGAGGACAGAATAAACACATGAGTAACATGACAATGGCTCTGGGGTTTGATACTGGTAGCAGGTGGCCTAGGTTAATGGATTGTGGGGATATCATTTTTGATTGTCTATCTATGTGTGTGTGTGTGTGTGTTTGTGTGTGTGTGAGAGAGAGAGGGGAATAGAGAGAGAGAGAGAGAGAAAGAAAGAGAGAGAGAGAGAGAGAGGGGCGTGCGGAATGCAGCACAGCCTCGGGGCACTTACTCTCTGAAATCACATTTGACAGGTAACCACACGTCGTCCACCCCACCCCCACTTCACTCCCCCCTCCCCAACACTTCCTCATTCCCTCTCACGCTTTCAAAGCCACACCCCCCTGCACACACACACAGGAGATGCTCGCTGGTTTATGCCCAACATGACTGACACATCGGTGCCCTTGTAGCTCGGCTGGTAGACCACAGCACTAACATCAAGGTCATGGGGTTCAATACACTATCTTTAAAAATCTATTAAAAAGAAAACTTAAAAGCCAGTACATTTTCAGTAAAAAATTTGAATATTTTTAGAGAAAATTCCCTCATTGCGTTAATATGAAGATCCTAAAAATATATTTTCCTATTTTGTTTTTCACAGATTTATTTTCAGTGTGTTACTACACAACTCATTGACACACCTCAGCTCCATCTTTACTGGGTCATACTGAATGCCCTTATCTTTGTTTCACACAGTGTCTGCTAAATGACCAAATGTAGCTCTTCCCTCCTGGCCAATTGTCTGACAGTGGACAGTGCTGCTGTGCACCTTCGGATTCCCTACTACAGTGACTGTAATTGGCTCCAGCGGATGTCTCCATTAGAATAACCACGCAAGCTGCCACACATACATTGTTGTTTAAACCAACCACACTCACAGGGACGGCCTGCCACTTATCTTGATGGCTCTCAGGCTTATTAGCCTATTGTTAGTTAGAGAATGAGAGCCATTTGGCCTGTTTACTGCTGTACCTCTGTGTGTCAGAGCAATTTACGAGAGCAGTTGCATGGATGCGCTGAGCATTATGGTAGTGCTGGGTTGCATTATGAGACTGAGGGTGTAGCGGTAGTAGTAGCCATCGCATGCTGCATGGAGGCGCTGGAATTTCACAGCTGCAGCCCTTTACATTTTCACACCACCCCCACAAACACACACACAGAGAGAGAGAGAGAGAGAGAGAGAGAGAGAGAGAGAGAGAGAGAGAGAGAGACACACACACACACACACTAGGGATTACCCCTGCAATGCTAACCCACAGACCAGTGTGAGTTGAGCCGTCTGTTTGTCTTGCATTATTTATTACATCCTGTGTGTCTCTCTTTGTAATAAAGCATCGGCGTATGTCTGTCTTTCAGTGTAGTAGCTAAAGCATCAGATTGATCAGTGTGTTTCTGCGAGCTGCCTGTTGTATGCTGCGTTAGCACAGTCCACTCTGGCAATGCCCATCACGCCTTGGCCGTGGACAGATAAAGAGGTAAGGAAGCAGACGACAACCGAAAAAAAAAATCCTTCCATTGGTTCCTTTGCAGCTGAGGCTCGCTCGCAGTGATTGGCCGCGGCACTGTGCTGTAACCATGGATACGATGCAAAGGCCTTGCTATCAGTGCCACCGTGGGCATGCAGCCGAGAGGGGGGGTGGGGGGAGCTGAGTGCAGGGGCAGCAGCTGAATACTAAACGTCACGGCAGAAGAACCCTATCTGACCCCCCTTGCCAGTTTTATTCAGCTGGCATTGGAGGAGCGCTGGGCAGAGGAGTCCTCAGTAGGGGCAACACAGAGCCTGTGCAATGGAACGGACTAGCGATAAAGACGGAGGGATGCGAGGAGAGAAAGGGAGAGGGGGATATGAGGGAGGGAGGGAGGAGTGAAGGGGGGTGGGGGTGGGGTCGGGGGCAAGCCAGGGAACACCAGCCCTGTTCCCCAGTCAAGTAGTAAAAAATCACACAGCATGCAATATTCATGGGGCTCCCAGCCTTGGGTCCACCGACGCAGAGGGAGAGAGACAGAGAGGGGGGTGGAGAGATTCCACCACAGATGTGGGATGCCTCAACTCTCTAGCTCCTCTCTGTCACTGCAGTGAAAAGATGGAGGTAAACTCTATGCCCCCATCTCTATCTTTCTCTCTCTCCCTCTCTCACACACACACACAGACACAGAAGCACAGCTGACCTACTTCTTCTAATAAGGGATCTCCCCCCTCAGACCTCTCCCCACTGATGTAGGGGATCTCACCCCTTTCTGTCGCCCTCTCTTCCTCCATCTCTATCTTTCCCCTCTTCATCACAAGCAACTTGCTCATCCTCAGCATCAAAGGTAAAAAGCAGTCAGCCTGGGGGGAGGGGCAGACGAGTCGACCCTATTGTCTTTCCGACCTCGTTCCTATCCACAACACCGGATATCATAAGCACATGCACGGCTAGCAGCCTAAATATTTTCTTTCATTTCACATTTAAATAATAATGATAACAAGGGCATCTGTGTGTGTGTGTGTGTGTGTGTGTGTGTGTGTGTGTGTGTGTGTGTGTGCATCCCAGCAGGTTGCAGTTCCAGTCTCATGTGTCAACAGAATGTGGATATCTCCCTCTCGTCTGTTCAGCCAACCCGACGAACACCCCTTACACCCCCAGCCACCTACACCCCCACCCCAAAAAATGGCATTCGCTGCAAACACAATTACAGCAGGCTGCTGGATAGATCAGCTCTTCAGCAGGCCTAACAGGAGGCAATCAGGTGTGCTTTCTACTCTCGGAGCTGGAAAAGCTGAATAATTTAACAAGTGTGCTCCTGGGATGCTGGGACTGTCGGGGGGATGATAATTAGGAGATCATTTAGCATAAGTGCTCGTACCTGGGAGGAGAGTGTTTCACTGAAAATGATACGAACCTGTCAGTAGACAGGAAAACACTGTAAAACACTTCCTAAATCATGCCATATGTATGCAATGTCATCAGATGTGGATGAATATGAGAATGTGCTTGCTGAGACAATTTACAGCAAATACTGTAGGTGTGGTTCCTCTCGTAGGTCTACTGAGCAGGATTACCATTACCTACACATCATCAGTAGGGGTAAAACTAACCTGTCTCACGACGGCCTAACCAATCCACGTTCCTTTTAGTGCATAAGCATTACCCTTAGCTGACCTGATGTTTATTTACAAACATCTGTTCCTCATTCTTAATCTATTTGCTATTTCTAAAAGAGTAAAATGATGTGGTATCCTTGTTTTATCCTCATAAGACCTTAAATCCTGAGAGCGCACTGTCAGCAAAAAAAAAGCAATCAAAGTGTACTTATTGGGCCTAGCCCAGCAACCAATTAAAGTGTGTTCTTATAGGCCGCCATACTCAGAGCCATGCTCTGATAGGTGGATACGGTTCATCATGATACCAACTTTCCTAAGAGCGCACGATCACAGATGATTCTACCGATGTGGCCGAATCGTTTCGATTGTAGGTCTTATCTGCCGTGTTCAGCTGTGTGTCACGGATGGGCGGAGGGAGCTCCACAATCCTCTCTGCACCACGCCGCGCAACTCTGTGGAAGCAATATCCCCTGCCACCGTGCAAAATGCACGGAACACAATCTACCCATCTCATATATTCTAATTCAAACAGTGAGTGCCGCACATTTCTCCATTGCTCAGCTAATAGAAGAGGGAGGGGTGGGGGCTTGACAGAGATGAAATAACGACAGTTTCATAAATCATTTCCCAGCTAGCTCCGGGGCGGCTTTACGGCAGTCATTTTAATGGAACAATTTCAGATTAAGCAGAACATTAAACCCTCTTCCTATGATCACATAAATCTATCATCACAAGATGTCTGCTTATCTTCGCAATGCTGAGGAAACAGGTGAAAGAGGAGATGGAATCATCGCCATCCCCAATGCTGCTTCTTACGCCATGCTTGATTTCAGGGGATAAGATGTTTCTGTGCCAATAAACTGTTCAACATTACAATTACTCATGACAACCCGCAAGGCCGTCCAACAGATGCGTTTAGTTTCAGCTGAAAATGTCTTGATTTCTAGAATAAACATTGAACAGGTTTATATTGTCAAGAGTTTGGCAGAGCCAAACACTCCTGACATTTCACACGCATCATATTTAAGGGTGGGGCTCTATTTTATAGTTATTGGCATTTTTCATCCTTCCTACCTTGAAATAACCATATTTTTTGACTGACAGCAACAGAGGGCCATTTAGTAGATTGCAATTAAGAGAAAAGAAATGATGAGCTCAGCACAATATGGGTTTCGGCTAGAAAAACACACTTGAAGCACATTGCCTAATGAAAAGTCATAATTAACAGAGCTAATTTGGCCTCAATAATTAAAACATTAGCAATCGACCCAGAGAGTGTGATGAATCGGTTAATGCTCTAGCAGAATGCAATTCTGTTATTGGGCTCTACACAGTCAGCAGCTGCTGAGCTACTGTTGTAAAATGCCATGACATTACTTTCAATGGTCCCTGGTGTTTACACAGTCAGACATTTGATTGCCTTAAGCGAGTCCCGAATGCAAACACGCAATAATATTTACTTGATGTGCGGTATGTGGGTGTCCTAAGAGTGGAGGTTGGACAGTGAAAGTTTCTCACAGATTGGATAAGTATTAGCCCAAAATATCAGCAATGTCTGTGGAATTTTGCACACAGCACATATACACATTCACACATACACAATCAAATGCACTTGACGTTCCACCAACCCTCATTTTCTCACACACACACACACACACACACACACACACATACACACCACCACCACCATACTATCGCATCCATTTGCACAAACAAGAACCTGTACCAAATCCCCTTTATTTTCTGTCAGTTACTAGCCTCCATTGCTACACTGCTATGATTCCAGTAGCAGGCTCTTAAATGAGGTCTCCAGTTTGGCCCACGAACATGACTTTGGTGCAGTAGACCCCACAGCTAGCTGATGTGGAGCGGAGTGTGAGTGTGTGTGTGTGATCGCAAAGTGAGATTACGGACTCTCCACAAGCACCAGTGGCAGATGGCGCGCATGCTGGAATGTTCCTGACTCTTAGCTCATTTCAGATACACAGAGCTTATCTTCCAATCCTCTGAAAGCTTTCTATTTCGCCAGCCACGGCTTCCTGACTCACAGGGCAATCATTACACCGCCGGCACCCGACACAATCATTATGACGTAAGTCCCGTCTTTGTCTCCTAGCACATGCATGTCTATATATTAGGGGTGTTGTGCTATTTCCAGAACAAGCGTGTGCACTCTGTGGTGTATATTTGTGTGTAATAATGTTTCAATTGGGTAGATAAAGGAATGCATGAAATGAGTCAGACGTCACTATTTCATGTGTGTGTGTGTGTGTGTGTGTGTGTGTGTGTGTGTATGTCTGTTTCTGTCTGGCTTGAAGGGGTAACTGTCATGTGCTAACCATAACCAGCGGCCCTCTCCCCCTCTTCCCTCTGTATGGGGACATCACCTTAAATCAGGCTTTACTACGGTGCTACGTCCACAGCTCCAGCACTGTGCTTTGTGTTCATAGACAAACACACAACAGGGGCTGCCACTGGGGATTACTGTCAGCACAGCCTATCTGCCCTCCACACCTGACACACACCCATGCACACATACACACACACACACACACACACACACACACACACACACACACGCACGCAACACACAAAACTATACACAGACACACCACACAAACCCCCCTGCCCCACCCCCCATACACACACACAAACTACATACAGGCCTGTATCTATTGCAGCACCTGTAGGATCTATGAGGTGAGGTATGCACATGTTGCTACATTCAAATGTACACAGATGCAAAGACCCCATCTGCTATGTGTAGACTAGAATGTGCAGGATGCACACACACTCACACACATGATGGCTCAGTGTACATCTACATGTATACACAGACACAAACACACACACACACACACACACATACACACACAAACACACACACACACACACACACACACACACACACACAAACACACACACACACACAAACACACACACACACACACACACACACACACACACACACACAAACACACACACACACACAAACATGCTCAGCACCGGGACATCACTTAAACTTGAATTTCCCCTTGGGGATCAATAAAGTATCTATCTATCTATCTATCTATCTATCTATCTATCTACTGTATCTATCTAAACAGATTTCTGGCCTACTCTGTCTCCCTCCCTCCATCTCTCTCCCTCCCTC
>NW_027468774.1:36618687-36648687 GCF_046254945.1 Alosa pseudoharengus
GGTTGCTTTGCAGAACTATCTTGAGCATTTGTTTCAAGTCCTGTTCTAGCATCACTATCAAGATCATCAATGTAAAGAACAGGGGGGGGGGGGTGTTTGGGGGACAAGGACGTCATGTGGGTGACACAGCCACAAAGGCCAGTAGTCATCTGTCCGAGGGACCCACAGAGGCCGGAGATGCCATACGGCCTTATGTCACTGACAACGAATGCCCCACAGAGCCGCCCAACACCATACACAGAACAGCCAGCCAATCCAGACGCGTGAGATGGTATGGCACGGCACGCCGTAGCACCATGGCCCATGACAAATAGATCTCACAAGATCTTTCCCTTTTTCGTTTTTTCTTTTCCCTCTGTTTTTCCTCCCTCGTTTTACCGTGAGCGTGCAGCGCTGCCTCTGAAGTCTGGCTCAAACAGGCTCTCCCCCGGGGAGCAGATGAGGTGGAAGAAGGATCTCAGACTGTAAAATGGGCAACGAGCAGCGAGTTTGGAATCCAATCCGCCCCATGTTGCCTAAGCAAATAGACTGCTCAGTATCAGCACAGCACTTTCTATTACCAACTCCGACATCCCACCGAAGCGCCACCTGAGCTTTGGGGCAGACGAGGGCACTGAGCAGGTCAACGGCTGTGTGCTACCGTTCTGTCTCGCTGTCATTCCCTCTGCCTGTCTGTCTGTCTATCTGTCTGTCTGACACCTTCTGAACACTCTAGTTTATCAACAAACTATCTGTTGGGACTCTGTTAACTACGTTTTATGGTGAAGGTTAGGGTTAGAGGTTGGGTTTGATTATGGTGATGTTCAGTATTTGTTCAGACATACTGAACTGGAATCTCAACAGATGACCTGTTTAGTCTCTGTAGGCGGACCATACAAGTAAGATATTACCAAACTGTCTGTCTTACTCTGTCTCAGCTATTCTCTGTCTGTATGTCTGTCATGGGTTTGTTCTCTCATTACTTTCTTTATTATACTGCTTGTATTTCTGGCAAGATAAAGCTAGTGGTTTTTAATCAAGTTGATACCTAGACACACATATATAATGTTAAGGTTTAGTGTCAGCATCTGCCCCTCCATAAGAGAGAGCATCTCTATAGAGGCTGTATTTGTCATAAATCCCTTCAACCCTTGAGTTTGTGTGTGGGTATGTGTGTGTATGTGTGTGTGTGTGTGTGTGTGTGTGTGTGTGTGTGTGTGTGTGTGTGTGTGTGTGTGTGTCCTTCATCCTTTGACCCCTGAAGCAAATTGTCTCCCTCCAAGGAGAGGCTGGGCAGGGACACTAAATCGCAGTGTGATGACAGGGAGGTCAGGGCATTTACAACTGTGTGTGTGTGTGTGTGTATATGTGTGTGTGTGTGTGTGTGTGTGTGTGTGTGTGTGTGTGTGTGTGTGTGTGTGTGTGTGTGTGTGTGACTGTGTGTGTGTGTGTGTGTGTGTGTGTGTTTGTGTGACAGAGATAGCAAGAGAGCGGGAGAGGAGCAGAAAGAGAAAATGAAATTGAGAGGAAAGCATAAGAGCGGGGAAAGAAGGGGGGGGGTTAAAGTGAGAGAGCGAGGGAGACACTGAGTGAGTGAAGAAAGAGAGAAAGAAAGACAGATATAGAGACAGAGGAAGAATGAGTGCAACGTGCGCGTGAGATGCCATGATGGTGCAATTCTGTGTTTAATGACTCAGAGGGTCATCGAGGGCAGCTTCTCCCACCTGCATGGCCAACCCTGAGCACTAATTAGTGTGCACGCCAGTACATCTCTCCATCTCTCTATCTCTCCATCACCCTGCTGCTATACTTCTGTTCTTTCTCTCTCTCTTTCTCTCTCTCTCTATCTGTCTGTCCCCCGCACAGATAGCCTGTCAATCTGTCCCTTCGTATGTTTGTCAGACTGCGTACTGTGCTCTTCTCACCCATCGGACGGGAGGGAGAAGAAGCCTCACGAAGGCAAAAGAGCTCTGGTCTCGAGGGCGCCCAGAGCAGAGAGGGGGCAGCCGCCTCTCGTGAGCGACCTCAGGTGAACCCCCCCTCAGCACGAGGGAGGATGAGGCAGAGGAGGAGGAGGAGGAGGAGGAGGAGGCAGAGGAGGAGGAGGAGGAGGAGGAGGATGAGGCAGAGGAGGAGGAGGAGGAGGAGGAGGCAGAGGAGGAGGAGGAGGCAGAGGAGGAGGAGGAGGAGGAATCCACCACCACTGCTAGTCCAATTACCCAGACATAGACACAGGCGCAGAGCAACTAAAAGCCTGGAATACAAACAGGACCCAATTGTATTTTCCGCTGTTAATTCCCATTTACTACGGAATAGCAGCGGGGAGAAATATCTAATTGCTCGTCGGGATTCCGTTTGAAGTTCTCCATAGGGCTTCTGTGTGGAGCATTAGCGGAGCCGGGGGGAGTGTCGGGTCAGCGTTCCAACTTCCAGGACGGGATCATTACGGAGATCGTCGGAGACAACAAATAACTTAGCGCCTCCTCAGTAAGCACAGGTCGCAAGAGTGAGAGGAAACGGGGCTGTGGCGCATCGATTAAGGCAGTGCAGATGTGAGGGTGCCCCCCTGGGGAGCTGGGTGTTTGTGCTTGTTGTTCTGTTTATGTTTGTGTGTGTGTGTTTGGGTGTGTGTGTGTGTGTGTGTGTGTGTGTGTGTGTGTGTGTGTGTGTGTGTGTGTGTGTGTGTGTGTGCGTGTGTGTGTGTGTTTGTTAGTTTGTGTATGCATGTGAATGAGAGAGAGAGAGAGAAGTGTGGTTGCATTTGTTTGTGTGAAGCAAGCACATGGGTTGACTGGCGTGTGTGTGTGTGTGTGTGTGTGTGTGTATTTGTTTGTTTGTTTGTTTGTTTGTTTGTTTGTTTGTGTTTGTGTGTGTGTGTGTGTGTGTGTGTGTGTGTGTGTGTGTGTGTGTGTGTGTGTGTGTGTGTGTGTGTGTGTGTGTCTGTTTGAATGTCTGGAGGTATTCCACATCAAGTTAAGTAAAGCTTCTCTGCAGGGGTTCTCTCACTAGAAGATATATAGAACTCTGCCTGTGGTCTCACAAACAACAGGCTACACAAGAATCCAAAGAATCCTTAAACAGCATATTGACCTGCATGGAAAATGACTGCATAGAGACAGACTCTCCATAGACAGAATAACCAATACCCTGGTATTGGTTCCCAAACTTTTCCATGACAAGGCCCCCCAAATACCACTAGGTTCTGGCCAACGACCCCCTTAATGTGTTATTAAACCCATTGACAATACTACGGCAAATGTAAAAATACATTAAGCTAATCCTAATAATTATTTTAGCCACAAGCACTTCGCAATGGAGAATACAGTGTGTAAACATTGCATTTGGAGCTTTCTGCTATATGAGAGCTATCACTCTACTATTATTCCCAGTCATTATAATGTTCAGATATGCACGAAATTATTATGACATTGTATAACAACCCTCATAGTAATAGGTATATTAAAAATATTTAAAATGTATTTATTTGTTGCTTTTATTTTTCCTTCCAATTTGCTGAGGCCCCCCTGACACCCCCTTGCGGCCCCCCAGGGGGCCCCGGTCCCCACTTTGAAAACCACTGCCCTAAGCCTCACCATACGCTATGGTACCATCCTGATACTGATAGCCTCACCATACTAATAAATACTAACAAACCTATCCCAATGGCCAGCTACTAAGCCATACACACTGCTTATTATCAGTGCTCATTATCAATATACAGCACACAGCACCAACTCATGAAACAAAAAGGTTTCAAAGGAACAGATCAAAGGTTTAATCAAGATGCTTTGAATCCTTTCCTGGGACCTGATTGATTCAGCATAGCTGTCTGTCTGTCTGTCTGTCTGTCCACTGGCACAGCACAGATTCGTGTGTGAGATGACACTAGACCTCAGTCCACAATGAGCCTCTCCAGACCCATTCCTCCTGCTGTGGGAGATAGAAGAAACTCACAACACTGTCCCAGCCAATGACAGTAAATAACGATGGACAGCATGGCTCCATGCCCTTCCACTCTATCAATAGAAACAAAGCCAAAAGCCCACCACTATGCTGTCACATTTGTAGCCAACAAATCACATGAGATACTCATCACTCGACAGCAAGGCCTGTAAATGACAACAACAACAGCAGCACTGTTGCAAAAAATAAACCCCTTCTTTTCCTGCGATGGTAAATCACGGGACAATGAGTGGCAGAGCAGTAGGCATACAGTAATTATGCCCATTATGTGGAGTTATCTAGGAAGATTCCTGCCATAGATAACTGACTGTATGCAGAGTTGACTGTAATGTGCAAATTTTCAAAAAAATAAAGTTGAAGCCAATGAGGATCCTCCATTTGGAGGACTGAAGCTGTCCTCTCCTTCTCTGTCAGTTGGTATCCTCAACTGTTTCTTGGTGTTTTAAGCCCACAACGTTGTCTTCAAGGCAGTGCTGCCTGGAAGGCGCTAGGGTTAGGCATGGGTTAAGATTAGGGTTAGGGTTAGGGCAGAGCTGCCTGGAAGACGACGTTGGGGGCTTAAAACACCATCGAGCCCCTCAACTCTTTGAATTAAATTGTAGTTGTATTATATGTGTCTACTAGGATATGAGGATTTTACCTCTAAATACTGAGGCCAAACTGCCATATAAACAAGTGTCCTTTGTAAGCTGAGTGTAACACTAACCACAGGCTGAATAGTAATTGTGCTCTCAGTGAATATAACCTGCGAGAGTTTTCAGGGACGGCTTTGGAAATGGGTCTGCTGCACGTGTTGCTCTAATACACAACTCATGTTACACTGAACTGAGGGAGATTTGTCGTATCCGTTTCTCTATGAACGTGCACACACATGTGCGCACACACACACACACGTGCACACGCACACACACACACACACACACACATACACAATTTGCTTCACAACTGGTGGGCAGTTACAGGGGACAGCCATATCAGCCAAAGGACCTCACACATGTGAAACTGCCTGTGCCATCACTGAAGAAATAATTTACAGCTGGTTGGCACGCACACACACACACACACACACACACACATGTGCGTGGAATGTACCATGTGCACAACCACATGCAAACGTTTGCACATGTGTGTGTGTGTGTGTGTGTGTTTGTGTGTGTGTGAGAGTGTGTTTGTATATGTGTGTGTGTGCATATGCATGTGGTTATACACTTGCCACATTCCACACACATGCCATCCTACACCTGAAAACAACACACCTATCCAACCTATCAGTGGGCGCAGCCTTATGGGAAGGACTCCTTCTTTGGCTCGGCCTCGCTTCAACACTGTGAGTAAAAGCAGACCTCAAGGCACCAGATGGCTGTCCAGGGCTTTGCAGTAGAGACCTTGAAACCCTCTCCCACACATACAACAATATTGAATGTGGCGGAGGACATCCGTTGACCGCAGGCAGATCAAACGCGACCCTAAAGGCTCTGTCCTCAGTACTTACAGCACACGGAGTGCAACAGCAAACAGCACTGGAGAAAAAACGCCAGCACAGTACCAGCTGCCGGCTATCCAAGCAACAAAACATTACCATACATTCAGCTCAAGTTCAAGTACGAACTCCAGACTAAACGCTTATTGTCTGCTCAGCTGTAATAGACTTCCCCTAACACAGTGGTGATAAAGAATAAATTATAGGTTAGGCTCCTGATAGCATATACTGGGGTATTGATTCTGTAATGGGATTGAGTTTGACCCGTTTCCTCGGCCTGTATTGGGTCTTTGAGGTATTGATTGGGGCCTCAGTGGCCATATTAGGCCAATGAGTTGAGGAGAGTTAGAGGGCAATGAGTGTCAGTTGGGTCTCTTGTGGTGACCTATACATTATCACATAAATAAACAAACACAGCATAAGTGTGCAGAGACAACTGACCTAATCTTTTGCATTCAAACAGTCATATGTAATAGCCAGGTCTTTTCCAGTGTGTACATGCCAGACATAACACACCATTCCTTAAATATTAAATTCAACCACACGTACACACACTTATATGTGTATGCGTGTGTTTGTATGTAAATGTGCACATATTAGTTCATTCACATATACACACATGCTGAAATGTACTTATATGTGAATGTGTGTGTTTGTGTGTAAATGTGTATTAGCACATTCACATATCCACACATGCTGAAACTTGTGCTGATCAACTGAACTACCACTATTAAACCAGTGCCAGCCGGCCTATTGTAGATCTGCCTCTCCCTCTCTCGTCCTCAGCTTATCTCTGTCCCTGATCTCCGCAGGCCTATGATGACGACGTCCACCCTATGCCCCGCCTGGACCCCGCCTGGCTCTGACTCAGAGGTCCCTTCCGGGGGGCCCTGTGCACAAAGACGGCCCTTTGTCCCTCTCATGAGGGCCCGAGGGCCCGAGCCCACTTTTCACGCAACGCAGCAACACAGTGCCAACCAGCCGGCTAATGAAGACATCCCTGCCAGGAGCCAGAGCCGCGGGACGCTCGATCCGCAACGCACACACGCCAGGCCCCCGCGGTGTAAACACTCACACACACACAACTCCCTGACTAAGAGAGAGAGAGAGAGAAAGAGAGCGACACAGAGAAAGACAAGAAGACAGAGGCTATTTCTGTGTGTGTGTGTGTGTGTGTGTGCGCGCAAGTGAGTGTGTGTGTCTGTGTGTTTATGTGAGTTGAAATAGGGGGATTGGACTGCAGAAGAAGAGAGAATTACTGACAGAGAAAGAGAGTGACAGACACACACACACACACACACACACACACACAGAGAGACTGTAGTTCATTCAAGGCGAACCCGTGAGCGGTGCAGGCTGTTGGCATGACATCGCACATATGTTTCTGTGCGCCCCTCTCACCACCCCTTCCAGCCCAGTGTCTGGCTAACGGCTGCTGCTGCTGCTGCTGCTGCTGGATGTGTTAACTCTTTAACATCCACATCTGCTGCAATCTCCACAGCACACATCCGTGAGCGGCTTACGGATACTGATCAGGTAGCTCAAAGTTCTAAAGAGAAGCTCTTGCTTTTGTTCCTGCTTCCGCTTACACAAATCAGGCAGCCAAGAGAGATCAATATATTAATTTGGTGCATAGATACTGGTGAAATGTATACTTTAAGTTTCTTTCATGGTTGAAATAAATACTGTAAATGCAACAGACATGTCTGAAGTATACTGTGTCCATAATACACACAATATATATGTAAATAAGACTTAATGTAGCCTAATGCACTGTAAAGGATAGCAATGTAAGACTGTATATGCTTAATGTGAGATCATGTGCAATATCACACCTTGTGTCACAGCATCAGAGAGACAGCAACAGTTCACTGCATGCCTGTGATGTGCCCTAATTACGATCAGCAGAGGAGAACAACTGAAGGAATGAAAGGGAAGAAGAAAGAGAGAAAAAGAGAGGTGTTGAGCAGCACTGGGAGGGCCCCAAATCTGCCTCTGTGAGGGCCAGCCAAGCTGCGGGCAGCCCAAGGCAGGTGGCTAACGGGTCTGGATCTCTTTGAGTCTCTGGCTGGCAGTGGCTGTGGAAAGTGATTAGTTCAACTCTGGCGCGGGTTCCCCGTTTGATTGCTTGCTTGCTTGCCTCTTCTCCGCTCTCTGTCTTCGCCAGATCCTCCTCAACACCCCATCTCCTCTCCTGACTGAACCCGAGCCAGCTGCTCCACTCCACACTTTCCCAGACTCCATGTGACACTGACTTCACACACACACACACACACACACACATTCACACCCATGCAAACACACACACACACACACACACACACACACATATCCCCTATATATATAAATAGACACTATATATACTGTAGACACACTCCCGGTTACACTATCATCATCTTTTACACACCTCCATCCACTCACACTCTGTTTCTCTTACTCCTTCTTACTAAGGCTGTTCTGTTCTGCCGCACCTCAGATGAGACGGAACAGAACGGAACAGAATGGAGCGGAACAAAACAGAACGGGAGTAAGAATACACACACAGCGTTTCCCCCACTCTCTCCCGCACACGCAAGGGTACACATAAGGACGTCTTTGTTTCTTGAGCTTGTCAAAATCCCTGGGGAGTGGTCACGGCCCTCCCTATTCTTGTGCTGTCAAAACAAAAACAACAAAATGAAAGAGAAAAAGGGACTAAAACACACACAAACACACACACACACTGAATCCTGGATGTGTGTCTCAACTTGGAGGGCTGCCAGTGCCTGTGTCCCGCTCCCAAAAATATCCTCGGCTATGAGCACAAGAGAACAACTAGAACCCATCAGAGGGACAAGAGTCTGACGTACACAAAGCGCTCAGAAAAGGTGAGCCCCTGCCACAGAGATGAGCCAAAGAGGACGGATCAAAAGACGTGTGACGGCGTTTATGTTCTCTCTCTCCATGGTGGCTGGACGGCTGCCTGCCCACAATGAAGCCATAAGCAAGCATTTGATCCCTTTTGACCCTCTCTGCTTCCCGTTTCCTGTTGCTACCCCCACTTCCACCCCTGACCACCTCCCATAGAGCAGCAGTTTCTTGTCCAGGTAAAACATTAGAGACCATCTGCTCATCTTCTAGGCTATTCTGTCTCTTCACCTTCCTGTAACCTACAGATAGGCTCCAAAAAGCCTCCACCCACCACCCCCACCCCTTTCCACCCTCCCTGGCATAATTCAAACTTTATCTTGCACTCTCAACCACATCCTTTGTGGGTTTCGGCCAGGTAGCAGAGGGACAGGCCGTTGTCACGGTTTCCTCACTGTTTGCCTGATAATGTTCCAGGCAAATCAGAGACAGCTCTGGACCTGTGCTGCGCGTTCGCAACATTTAGATGGGAGGCTGTTGCTAGGCAACAAGCATCCTTTAGTTCTTCCTACACATGTGCACACAAATTAGTGCAGGGCACCCACACAGGCTTTCCAGCAGGGCTTTACTAAAACACACACACACACACACACACACACACAAACACAAACACACACACACACACACACATACACACACACACATACACACACACACACACACACACACACACACACACACACACACACAAACACAAACACACACACACACAAACACACACGCACACACACACTCACACACATACTTCCACATGTCCAATGAGTACATCAACTCTTAAATAATTTGTCAAGATTGTAGGAATTGTTTTACTATGTTGTGCAATGTGTATGAGTTTGAGTATGTAAGTGAGAGAGTGAAATATGCAAAGATGTTTAATTCATTAGTTTATTAGCATATGACTATATGTGTGCATGTGTCTGCTCAAAGTGTGCATTTGTCAGTGTTTATGCATTAGTTGAGATGCATATGCCTGTGTGTGTGTGTATGTGTGTGTGTGTGTGTGTGTGTATGTGTGTGTTTATGCATGCACGCTCAAACTCCATGAACACCCTGTGCTTCATTTGCAGTCAGGTGAGGCTTCCTGCCCCTCATCTGCTGACAACAAATCCATGGCAGACAGTGCTGCTGCTGCGCTACACTAGGGTAATATCTGCATTGATCATCTCCCCAATTACTGCAGAGTTTCACCCCCCCCCCCCCCACACACACACACACACACGCCCACACCCACCTAGCTTCACCCCCACCCACCACCCACCTAGCTTCACCCACACACACCACCCACCTAGCTTCACCCCCACCCACACAAACTCTGCTCCTCCTCCATGGGCCCTCTGTGTGTGGGCGATGGGTCTGGCTAGGGACGAGCCAAACAAATTAAATCAAATCCTGCACATTCGATGCCACAAATCAAGTAATGCAACTTTTGGGAGACAGTATGAATTCACTCACTTGAATCCACTGACTAGAACCATGCATGAATCTTGGTCGTCAAAACGGCAAACCCATAATTCACATCCTTGGAGTTTGAAATTATATTACACTGCAGTGAGTGCTGTCTGCTCCATAGAGAGTATATATTTTCGATATACTTAGCTACTCCTCCGTGTTCCAATATCAAGTGCTACTAGAGTGGACAAGGTGTGAGCTCACGCTTAGCCTGCCTGACTGACGGACCCTTTTTGTCAGAGTGACACCACTTAATTTGATTTTGACAGCATGTGTCATGGTGAATGGCCTCTCTCCCCCTGGTGACAACTTGTCACACATACACACACATACAATCACGTGTGTGAATGTATGCATGCTCATACTCTCCTTCCCACAAAATTGTGCTTACACAAACACATTAATCATGCTCAATCACTCAAACACGCTTTCTTACCACAGCACAATCACACCTGTCAAATTTCCATTTTCTCTATTTATAATTCACATTTGCATGCACACACACACACAACACACAAATACACACACAAACACACACAACAAGCTTAATACAGTATATCTCATCTACAGTCCTTTCCTCATCCTCCAGAATAATTTCCCCTTGTCCCCTATCCTGTGCAGCTGGGCGCCTGACCGCACAGCATGGCTCACATCCTGGCCTCATTCGGGCTCTGATTGGACAGGAGCCCTCACTGTCCTTCCCCATGACAAAGCACATCTGGCTTTCATCAAATCCAGCTCTGACCCCCTGCCGCTACATGCTACCCTCTTTAGAGGATGATGGCGCACAGGACATATTCTGTGTTTGTGTGTGCTGGTATATGTGTATATGACTACTGGCTTTTGCGTGTCTGTGTGTGTGTGTGTGTGTGTGTGTGTGTATGTGTGTAGGAATTGGTGGTTTATGTATGTTTTTTTTTTCAAGAGAGTGTGTATGTGTATGTATATGTGTATGTCCCCACTGGCAGGTAAAACCAATCCGTAGTTTTGCAACTGTGCATCCCCTACTGACATCTTCCCCCCACCGTGACCACTTTGATGTTAATGTCAGTCAGAGCCACGTTCGACTGCATCCTCAGGGCAAGGGCATCTGAACCGGAGACTCAGACAGAGCGGCAGCCATATTCCTTTCATCGGCCCAATCCCACTGATGAGAAACTGGGTCTTATGCAGAGAGACCAGACACGACGAGATGATATGAGACTAGACAAGTCGAGGAGATGAACGAGACTCTTTGAGAGAATTAAAATCAGGGAGGGCGGGGGGGGCTCTCCTCTCTTCTCAACTCAGTGCTCACAATTCTTAGCGAGAGAGAAAGAGAGGAAAAGAGAAAGAGAGACAGATAAAGAGCGAGAGAAGCAGGGGTGGGGGGGTGGGTTGGGGGTGACAGGGGGGATTATGACCTCCACCTCTCTTCTCAACTCAACTCAGTGCCCACAATTCTTAGTGTGTGAGAGAGAAAGAGAGCGAGAAAGAGAGAGAGAGAGAGAGAGAAGGGGCTGATGGGGGTATTATGACCTCCACCTCCACCCCTCTCCACTCCATCCAGCAGTCGGGCAGGATGAGGGGGGTCCAGGCCACATTCCCAGGGCCTCGACTAGGCCTGCAGAATAAAGCACGGGAGGCGGAGAGGACTGGTCTGTTTGTCCACCGCTGAAGAGCTCGTATCGACAGACAGCCAGCGAGACGGCCTCGAGCAGTGAGAGGCGCTGGGGACGGGCGGACAGAGGGGCTATTGTTTTTACGGGGGACAGAGGAGGAAGCTGGAAGGGAGCTCGGCAGCAGTTGTTGCCGCTGCCAGGCCCGGAGTGAATTCATTTCCTATAAATACTTTTCTTTTGCCGTCGGTTCACTTCCCGCCCGCGTTCTCCAGCCTCACTGCGGACCCGATGAGAAGAATCCACTCCACTGTGTGCGCACAAGCGACACTTTGGGGGGAATCTGGACACACACACACACACACTGGCACACTATCAATGGCTTAATTCATGAAAAAAAAACATAAAACAAACAAACAAAAAAACAAAATATCTTAAACACAGTTGTTGACTTGCAGGCAGACATATAGAGACTTCAAGAGAGCTCCCCAGTCTGAAAGTGAAAACATACTAAAACCTATATTCTGTTTACAGAGTGACTCAGCACTTGATATCATGTGCATTAGCATTTAATATCATCTAGTGTGTGTGTGTGTGTGTGTGATGTGGTGATAAATCCAAGTGCTGCAGCTCCAAGCAGAGGCAGGCAAAGCGCCCATACATCACTCCAATCTTGATGCAGCAAGGTAAACAGGGGGAGTGTTTTGGCCTTTCTGGCCCATGTGCTGATTTCAATCCACTCTTAGCACCTTTCCCAATCCACTCCACTCTCCCATCCTGACGCTGGCTGCCAGACGTGACTGTGGATTTGCTCTCATGGCGGTTAGGTTGCCAGAGGGCTCATCACGGCCGCCTGGGAAATTGTCTCCTCTTGAGCAAGAAGCGTGTCAAATCTCAGCATGGCAGCGTGTTTGTGAGGACAGTGGTGACAGTGTGCAGCCACGGTCTCTATTGCAACAGCAAGAAATGGCCCTAAGAAAACTAATTTCTTGAAATATTTCCATGGTGACTCTCTTGAATTTCCCCTTGGGGATTAGTAAAGTATCTATCTATCTATCTATCTATCTATCTATCTATCTATCTATCTATCTACAGTATCTATCTAGTCTTACTTTAGTCTAAAGTAATTTGCATTGAGAGAATTACTTTAACACCTCTCTCATGCTAAATTCAGGAAAATCACCTTTGCCCCTCAAACTTCTTCCTCTCGTCCTCTCTGTCCTTACTTTAGACATACAAATAGCACCCACCGCAGCAACCACCACCCTCACCGCCACCATCTATTTCTGCCATGTGTCTCTTCCACATGTTCGCTCAAAAGAAGCTCCTGTTTTATTTCTCTCCTAAATCTCCTCCAGACAGGTGAGCTCAAGGTGTGCGCACCCGGCAGCCAGACAGGCCCTCAGCGAGGGGCCGGCGCTTTTATCTCCTCTCCTCTCGTTCGTCCGTGTGTCACAGATAAAAACGAGGCCAGAGCCCTAATGGGGGACGGGCAGGAAACAAGCCCCCGCCGCGCTCGCTAACCCATTATCCGCTAGCAGGCCACCGCCATGTCCTCTGTCATTACCTGCTTTTTCAGCACGCGCACGCGCGCGCACACACACACACACACACACACGGCCCAGTGTTTATTAGTCATGCCGAGAGGGCCAGATGCTGCTCAAGGGTCAGGAGGACATTACTATGTCTGGGGGACTGCTGGGGTCAGGAGTGGACGCATGGTAGATTTTCCCAGAAGCTGAGGATGGGGGTCTCATGATTAAAGCCAGCTAATTAGAGATGGGCAGAACAGACCTGTTTAATGAACTGGTGAAAAGAAAGACAGAAACACGTCAGGGA
Source organism: Alosa pseudoharengus (assembly GCF_046254945.1). Classification (NCBI taxonomy): domain Eukaryota; kingdom Metazoa; phylum Chordata; class Actinopteri; order Clupeiformes; family Clupeidae; genus Alosa; species Alosa pseudoharengus. Next base: position 36,631,903 of record NW_027468774.1, read on the forward strand.
TGAAATGAAAGGAAAGAAACGCGACGCGTCTGCCTTGTGCAGTGGCGCTTCCCCAATTCGCTTAACGAGGAGTTAAAAAAAGCTCCTCTCCTGCTTCCGTTCCTCAGGTCTGGCTGCCTGGCTGTGCACACGCGACACATCTGGCTTTCTCAGAAACACATCTGGATCGATGGCAGGCAGTCTCTTGGCGGGGGCCGTTGATGTATTCCAATGCAGCCGTGAATTAGATTTCCCGGAGGTAACTGTGTTATTGCGACCCTCAACGTGACGGGAGAGGCTGGAAGAGTGAGCAGTCTGAGAGGCCACGGATGTGTTTGGGTATTGCTGGCCTCAATATGCCCTCCCTGCCTCCCTCCTTCCCTCTCTCTGTCTGTCTATTCTTCCCTCATTTTTTCTTTCTTTTTCTTTTCCTCCTCTCTGCTCAACAGTTCTGCTCTTCCTCGGCAGCAGGCTGGGGATGTAGGCCCCTGCAGCTCCCCTCTCTGTTGTTTACTGAGCTACAGTATGTGACATGAGAAGCTGGCTTGGCTGATTAGTACTGAGCCACTGGTCAATATTTACTCATCTGCACAGAGGAATGGTGTCCGTTGGCCTCCAGTCGGGCCCCCTAAGGCCCCTCTGCTTGGCCAGGGAGCCCTTGGGCTCCCCGCGTCGTTGGCCATTTGGGCCACTCTCTTATTGGGGACAAAATAATACACCAGAGAGGAAGTTCAGAGAGCTGTTACATCGGAGGGAGAGAGGGAAGACATATGGGTATTCCTCCTCCTTTTTTCTCTCTCTCTCTCTCACCCCCCACTGAGGTGAAATAAGAGTAACGAGAGAGAGGGAGTGGTGAATACAGTGAGGCACGTGAAGGAGAGGCCATATACAGACTACAGACGTCAGATGACGTCAGATGGCTTTAGTTTTCTTTTTTTCAGACAGGAAATGTTTTGGGATCAGGTTAATGGAAGCTGAAGTCTGGAAGGTAAATAAATGGAGAGAGAGCAAGAGCGGAAAAGGAGAGAGAGACAGAAGAGTTAAAGAGAGAGGAAGAGGGGAGAGAGAGGGAGACAGAGAGTTAGTGGGGGGTGGGGTGGGGTACTGGAAATAGGATGGAAAGTTTAAGTGGGCCAGAGGAAGTGAGTAAAGCAATAGAGAATAACAGTGTCAAGTTTACTTCCCTTTCAGCATTACTACAGGTCCATAACACTGAATTATCTATTTAAATAACGTTTTATTAGACTTACAAATAATTCAGGTGCTAATTTTCTAATTATTATCCAATCAATTATCATCTAATCAATCATCTTAACTAAATATAACATCTAATGCCTCAAATCTAAAACCCACTATCACTTAGGAGTCTACAAATAGAGCATAGGAGGGACTGGTGAGCTGCATCTCTCCGGTCAGTATCTTGAGATGGCCAGTATGCCCGTAGATGTGCACACGCCAATCCATCCCGCTGATGCAGTGCACATACATGTGTACCTCTTCTGCAGCCATGAGGTCTCTCCCTCACTCTCTACTTCTCTCTCTCTCTCTATTTCTCTCTCTCTGTTTTTCTCTCGTAGCCTGCACTGCAGCACTCCTCCACAGTCTGTGCTCTGCGTGTAACGTGTTTTGACCACTTGGAGGTTTCCTGCAGTGGGGATGGGAGCTGTAATCACTGGTGTGGGTTGGCTGATTTTATTCCCCTGCTCTCTCTCTCTCTCTCTCTCTCTCTCTCTCTCTCTCTCTCTCTCTCTCTCTCTGCCTGGCTTAGTTACAGTGGGCACATGCCTGCAAAGCCCAGGGACAGGCTTGCTATCACCACAATGTGTTTGTTTTTGTGTGTGTGTTTGTGTGTGTGCCTATGTATCTATGTGTGTGTGTTTGTGTGTGTATGCATGTGTATGTGTGTGTGTGTGTGTGTGTGCCTATGTATCTATGTGTGTGTGTTTGAATGTGGGCATCTGTATGTGTGTGTGTTTGTGTGTGTATGCATGTGTATGTGTGTGTGTGTGTGTGTGTGTGTGTGTGTGTGTGTGTGTGTGTTCCGTTTGCGGTGCAGTAGCGTGACTGCATGTGGCTATTTTGTGACTCTATCCTTGAGTGTCTTGTGTTTCTGCATGTCTGTGTATTTTTGTGTATGTGTGCGTGTGTAAGAGAGAGTGACAGAGAGGGTTTTTTGTTGCATTGCACCTCTAATGTCAGCTTATGCAAAATAAGGCCTGATGAAGATCCTGTGAGATTAAAACGTTGCCTTTTTAGAAATAAATAAACTCACACAGTGTGCAGACCTTCTCCCTCTCTTCTATCTCCTTGACATGTTTTCTCTGGCACCTGTAAATATATTTTGGATGTGTGCACCACTTCTCCACAAAAGCTTATGTAAAATAACTCATCAATTGATGCTTTTACAGTAGGTGGCTCTATTATTGTGAGGAAATCAGTTGATCCTACTATTGATGCTGTTGATGCCAGTTCCATACACACACTTGCACGCACGCACACACACACACACAGACACACACACACAGACACACACACACACACACGCACACACACACCTCTCAGCGTGCATAAAAACTGCTCCACCCACTAGGGGCCCGCTACATTAGCATGCAGCACCTACCAAACGAGCGCTCGTTCCTAAATGATCAATTGGTCATTCCAGCTTCATTATGCTTTTAGGTGTTGGCAAGGGGTATTTTTTTCCCTGCCCGGTATGGCTTTCGCTTACTAGGCACTGGGTACAGGGTGCTGTTCATTCAAATAAAGAGGAAGGTGCGGGGGGGGGGGGGGGTCCTTTGGCAGACTGACTAGAAGGTTTGAATCAGGAGCTCTGGCCAGGGCGGGGAACTCAGGGGCCCGCTGAAAGGCACCTTGGGAAGCACGCAGGATCCCTTCGGCTGAACTCCCAGTCCCGATGATGATGACGCCACGCGACATTAACGATTCTGGAAATGATGGCGACCGGGGCGTGGGCCAGGGCGGGGGCCGCTCACATTAGATAGAATTTTCCAGCGTGCGAGACGTGCTGCTGAAGCATCTCCAAACATGTGAGAGGACAGAGTGACTGGCTGAACAAACGGTCTGCGTTAGTCACAGACTGAGTGTGTGTATGTGTGTGTGTGTGTGTGTGTGAGTGAGAGAGAGAGAGAGAGAGAGAGAGAGAGAGAAATACAGCTCTGGAAAAAATGAAGAGACCACTGCATATTTTTCTGATGTTATCCTACAGTTGCTGAGTGACATTTGAATGAGTTGACGGTCATATTCAAAATGAAAAAAATTGAATATGACCGCCAATTCATTCCAATGGTGTCTGAATGCATGAACCTCTGTGTATGTCTGATTCTCTCCCTCACACACACACACACACACACACATCTCAATCTCAACTACCCCAACACATCTCAATAAGCCTAGAGAGGGTGGTGGTGGTATTGGAGGGTGATGAGGAGGGGGCTTGTTCATTCATGCTTGTTTATGTTTTGATTTCTTCCCCTTTTGGGGGTCAGTCTGGCAGCGGCGCTGCCACCCAGTGCCACCTCCACCCCCTCCTTCTGTCTCGTGTGCTGTCGAGGTCTCACGGATCAACACCTCTCCTGTGGGAGAACTGATCCCACACCTCCAATGCTCTGCAATCTGCCATGAGTGCTCAATCTGTATGTGTGTGTGGTGTGTGTGTGGTGTGTGTGTGTGTGTGTGTGTGTGTGTTGTGTGTGTGTATAACCAACATTACATTGTTTTTCTTAAGACTATATTTGTTTTCATACGACTATTTATTTGTTTGTATGTGTGTGTGTATGTGTGTGTGTGTGTGTGTGTGTGTGTGTGTGTGGGGGGGGGGGGGGGTTAGAGATTGTATCTGTGTGACTGGAATGCGATCATGTACTGCAGACAAGCAAGAGGGAACTATTAGAATAGCTATCTATTAATATCTACTATATTAAATATCAGAATTAAGAAAAGCTTACATTCAGTGTGAGATTCATGCCAGCAACAGAGTTCCTTCCTGTTGTCACGTACAGAGTTAGGGTGAGAACAGGGTGAAGGCCAACTAATACCGCAGAAGTACAAATTTGGCCTGCTGCAAAAACAACAAGCGTACTGTAATGTTAAGTGAATCCATCTGAACCCTTTCACTGCCGCCTTGTAGATTACGATTCAGTTCTATTTTTGCCGACACCGCTAAACAAAATACATTGTTTATTGAATGCTTGTCAACTGACAGTTTTCAAGACTGGTGTACGTGGGCAAATAACAGAACAGAACAACAAGTGAACAGAAAGTGTCGGCACACTTATTTGGTGGCTGTGTACTGAGGCCTCAAGTCGTTGTACCCGCCCTGTGTTGAGAACATTCACTGCTTCACTGCACAGTGCACTATATAGTGAATAACTATGCCGTGAATGAGTGGCTGTCCCACACACAGGGCCAGGAAAGGACACTTAAGCGTGGCCAATCACATCAGTGCTGCATGCTTCATATGGCGTTTCACATATATTACATTCACATATAGAACATTTCTGTGTCACAGCAGGATGTGTGGACGGGTGTTCAGCTGGAGAGCACATCGCCCCTTCTTACTGAGGAGCACATGGTATTGTGTTGACCTTGCCAAGCCCAGCCTAGCAGAGCACGGTGAATATTATGTTTCCTTGTGTTCTCCAATAACTAGATTCTCACAAGTACGGTTGCCTGTGTTACATTTCAGCTCTTTACACTATGATATGTCATATTTCTTCTGTTACCGGCAGAGTGGGTCATTTAGATTAAATAACATCAGCCCGAACAGATCTACCCAAACCAAAAGTAGAACACATATGCGACAGACCCATCAGTCTTAGGAATGATGTGAAGCAACTTCTGCTCTGTTGGTATATATTAAAGATGGAATACATGCATTCACACTACTACATACTGTGTTCAGTTCATGCTATAAGAGAATATAGCGTGCAGGAGGGCATTTTGGGACACGCCTCCGAGGATTAATGAGTATGAATCTTTCATGCGCCGTGGCAGACCTGAGCTTCCTCACCATGAATAACACAATATGTAACCCCCCCCCCAGACAAAAGCCAAAAAGGCAGCACTGTCTGCGTCTGCGTCTGCAACTGGGATTGCGTCTGCGCTGCTCTGAGTTTGCGGTTTTATACCAGGCAGCCAGTCACGGCAGACCCAGCTCTTCCCCCTTCTGAGAGTAAATCAATTAGACATGGGAAAATGTCTCAAATTTAATCTGACACATCAGACCACTTTGCTTGTCCCGTAATCTGACAATGATGACGCTATCTTGTTAGGCTGTTCCTTAAGATGGCCGGAGTCAGCCAAAGATTATTTTTTGTATCCTAGCAACTGCTTGCCTCAAGTCAAGGTTATCACATCGATTCTTTTCTACTTCTGTGCATGACTTGCTGCTGGTGTTGATAACAAAAAAGTAATAGCTGTCAGGCTTCAAGTCCATATCTGCCATAAAAGAACACGCATAGCCTGAAAAGAGCAAGAGAAAGAGAGAAAGAGAGAGAGAGAGAGATAGAGAGATAGAGATAGAGAGAGAGAACTGACGCCCATGACCTTCAGTATCAGCAGAGATGCGGCAACAGTTTAAATAAGAAATCAATGGATCACATCCATCACCATCATCCATCATCTACTACCGGGCCCCTGTCTGTCCCTTGTGTGCGTGGGGGGATGTGTGTGACTTCAATTAAAAGATCTCAATCAAAGGCTCTTAGCCCTGCTTGATGACCTTGGCTTTATTAGCATGCAGCTGTGTGTCGTCCAGCATTCTGGAATTAGAATCCCTCCTCGGCCCTTATCAACACAAATTAGCCCAGTTCCTCAAGTGATATTGGCCATCAAATGCTGATGTGGGACCCTGTAGTGTCACTAGTCACCTAGCCTTAGAGGGGTTATGTGTGGGTTATTTTAGTTTAACATGTTCAAAAATGATCTAGAAAGAGCAACAGAATCTGAAGAAATAATCGCTTTCACGTAAATGATGCACTGTGTTGTCCTTAAACTCACTAAATTTAGCATGCTAACCAGCTAGCTCTTTATACGCTTCATACTATACTCTCTTGTAATACCACATCGTACCTCAAGAGGCACTCTGTCAAATACAGAGTGACAGAATGTGATGGTGTGTTCAAGACCACTCGAGACGACTCAAATTCTTCACATAGCCCCTTTAAGCCTTGGGGTGATCCCAGCCATGCCCTCTCATGCCAGAGGATGGGACGGTGCAGAGAGGTCATCAGGAACACATCTGGAGTGGATCAAGGTGTGAGATGAGGAGGGCTTCCTATGACTGGCTTGACCACTGTGGGAAAGACCTCAGTGGTGTGTATGTGTGTGTGTGTGTGTGTGGGGGGGCCCTTTGAAGGGAGATGGGTGCATGGGAAGGGGGCATGAGAGTGTGTTTCCCATGGGGCAGGACAGGGTGTACCTGCTGAGCGTGTGCTCTGACCTCTAAACTAAAGAGCTGGCCCAGCTCTGATGATGAGAGCCTCAGATGCAGGTGCGGGACCCGGTGGACTGATCACCCTCTTTCTTCACTAGATATGTTAGTATTTCTGTAAGCCATTGCATCTGCCCACCCTCTTTCTTTCTGCCCCTCGGTGTGTGTGTGTGTGTGTGTGTGTGTGTGTGTGTGTGTGTGTGTGTGTGTGTGTGTGTGTGTGTGTGTGTGTGTGTGCGATGGACTGCAGTGTAAGTGGCTTTCTTGTAATGAAACACAGGTCCTTGATGAGTGTGTGTGTGTGTGTGTGTGTGTGTGTGTGTGTGTGTGTGTGTGTGTGTGTGCGTGTGTGTGTGTGTGCGTGTGTGTGTGTGTGTGTGTGTGTGTGTGTGGTACACATTGACATTCAGAATATCTGCCATACTGTGAGTCTATGTGGTACTCATTCAACTGATACAGTGGAATATCCATCTCTTCCCTAATTGGCTATGTTGTTCTACGCTGACATTTCAACTGCGGATAGCAAAGCCCAAGAGAATCCTTTTTTTTTTAGCTCAGACCATCTATTTTTGTGACAGCTTGGAGAAAGTATAGCAACTTTCCCAAAACATGTGGTTTCTTTTAAATGCATGTTTCTTTTACATTTCAGAATGAGAAGATGAAGGAGCACAACATCTGCAAGATTTTTTTAATTTTTCCTCCTCAAGTATTAAGGTCTGATTCAACTCAACTCAATAGAGTCCACTTCAGCTAAATGCACTGGATTAAAGAAAATCTTATCTACCATTCAACACGTTTGGTTCAGCTCTGTTAGTCTTTAGTTCACTCATCTACCAATTGGTTTAACAGAGCTCTGAGGAAGGGACATTTTCTACTGCAATTGAACCCCATGGACTCATTTGTTGACTATAATCCCCCTGAAATGAAAGTTAAACAGAGATTAAAATACTGCAACGTGCTTTGTAGATAATGTGTTGCCATTTGAGACTAATCTAAGCGGCAGATATGGGCACTTAGTGATGACATCACTCCCGGGGCTAAAGCATAGCTCAGGAGCTGTTACTCATCATGTTGAGATCCACAGCGCAGCACGCTCACCAAGGACCTGTGTGTCATCACAACAAACTCACTGACACTGCAGCTCACCACACACACACACGCACGCGCGCGCATACACACACACACTCACACACACACACCTGCAAATTCTGCACATTGACACACATATACACACAGAAGAGCAAAAATACATACACATGCATGCATGAACAAAAACACACACATACTCATACACACATTCCCACACATACTCACTCACACACACACACACACACACACACACACACACACACACACACAAACACACCTGCTCACACATACTCACACACCCACACACACCCACAGGGGTGGGGTCAGAGCTATGGGGCCTGCTGGTGGCCATGAATAGAGGGGACATGTGTGAGGTCAGCAGGGCAGGGCAGCACAATGGCCGCTCCCCGCCAGCTCTCCCGCAGGAGGAGAAGAAGACATCCCCCAATGCCCCTGATTCACCAGAATACAGACACACAGAGAAGAAGAGAAAGAGAGAGAAACAGAGAAAGAGACTAACAGACACACAGACAGAGGGGCAGAGACAGAAAGAGAGAGAGAGAGAGAGAGAGAGAGAGAGAGAGAGCAAGCATATGTTTGGGAGAGATCCAAAAATCTTTGTTAAATATGTTTATTATCCCTCCCCTGGTAATATCATTATCCTTATAGTCACAGTTAATTCTCTGTATGCGTTCCATGCTAGGCTGTGGCAATCACTCTCACTGCAATTCATTCCCAAAAAAGTGATTTGAATGTGGAGAGGGAGAATCAGGGACATGGACTCAGGAAGGGGGGTGGATAGTGATGGATAGATCAGTGACAGAGAGCAAGTGAGAATAGGAGGATGGATGGCTTGGGTGATGGAGGAGGGGACTGAATATTTCATACTTTCATTCTGCTGAGCAATCGAGGCGGATGGCTGTGAGAAGCTCATTAGAAGCCAGCTCGTCTGAGTCAATGGCACACTGCCAGGGTCCCCCTGCCCACCCTCCTCCCTCTCTCCTGCCTATCCCCCTCTCCTCTCTTCTTCCATCTCCTCTCTACTCTTTTTTACTCTTCCTCTTTCCTTTCCACTCGTCTCTACTTTTCTGCTCTTTTGTCCTCTGCTTTCCTATCTTTTCTTTCCTTTCCTCTCCTCTCTTCTTCTCCTTTTCCCTTTTCTCTCATTCCCTTACCTCTCCCCATCTCCCTTCCTTTCCTCTCCTTGTTTCTCCTCTCCTCTCCTCTTCACCCAACTCCTCTCCACACATCCATCTGCAGCACCACCAACCAACCAACCAACCAACCAGTCACTCTCATCACTCACTCACAGTGGCACACGCTGCTGCAATGTTACAGTGTTGCAGTTGCTAATGTTGCTAAGTTGCTACAGCTTGAAATAGCCCATCCTTTGCTCAAAACACAAAACCCCATTCTCAAACTACCTTCACAAAACCTCTGACATTTCTTGCAAAATCAAACAATACCCTCAAAACAGTTCTACCTGTGCTACCACACACCTCAAAAAACCAAACAATGTCTTCAGATCATACACAAAGCAGTCAAAATAAAGACACCATCTGAGCAGTAATGGCATGCACTTAAGATACTTTTTGCATCTACTGTACATTCAGTAATTGAAAAAGATAGAATGAGAAGACAGAATTTTCAGTATATGAAAAGTACATTATAGTCTACAGCCTACAATGCATTGTAAATGGGGCAACAACAAAAGGCTGTAATGTTCACCAATCCGTTATGCATCACAAGTGCATCACAGTGTAAAGTGTTTTTTATTGTATGAGAACGTTTAAAGTAAAGTAAAAGTTGACTGTATTTAGCAGACACTTTTACCCAAAGCGCCACGGACTGGCGACGGTTGGTTTGGGAACTGACTGATCGTCAAGCAGTGATGCTACCGCTACTTCACCATTCCCACATGTGTTTAAAAATCTGTTTACAGTTTTGCAAAAAAGAGTCAATGCGATCTGCAAACTGTGTTTGACTAGGGGAAGATAGTGGTTACTTGTGGTCTTTGTATTGTCAAAGGAATGATCAAATCACTATGGGTTCAGACCACTGACACTTGGTTCAGACAATGGGATTTAATGTTTTAGCAATTCAGGGGAAAAAAAGCTGTAATTAGCCGGCATGTTGAGTTAAGGAGAAACTCTTTTGTTACAGAATCCTGCATGGCAATTAGGCGCTGAGCTCCTCAGTACAATAGCAGAGGAGAATGGCTCTGTGTGTACGGTGAAGGATGGATGATTAGCAATGTGGTTTATCAGCAGTGCAGACGCAAACACAGACGGGGGGGGGGGTGAAACTCTCAGGAGAAAAATGGGATTAGGTTCACAGAGGCCCTCTCCTCTCAGCAATGCCATATCTGAGCTGTCTCTCCTCTCATTCCTAAATGCCTCTCTGAAATGATCTGTCTATTCCAACTGTTTTTCTCTCTGTCTACACCCGATGATGCACAAGCCAACATTTTGAGCAATCTTGCTCTGCAGTGTCACTGACCAATGTTGCTTGGGCACGTTCCTGCTGATATTAAGCAAACAAATTCTAAAAAAAATGGAGAGCCTAAATCATTAGCAGGCAACTGGCTGCCATCATACAGTGATCATTCGATCAGAACAATAGAAACCTGTCTCATTATTGCCTGGCAACATTGCTCAAAAAGTTGCTCCCCTGTATAGTCACCCCCCCCCCCACCAACCTCACACACATTTCATCGTCCTGGACCATGGCCTCATTTCGCACTTCAGTCTAATTCACAATCACACCTGCTCTCTCTCTCTGTCCTTCTCCAGGCCTCCTTCTGTCTGCTGTCGGAGGAGCCATTCTATTATTATGAGTAGAGGTTAATAATGTCAGCATTCCTGTTTCGCTCGTATAAAAAGGCTCAGGAGATGCCCGGCCACTCTTGTTGCCGCGGCGGCCTGCAGCACGTCCTGTTAGAATTTGGAATGAAGAATGTTCTAGAAAAGAGTTCCACCATCATAGGAGCTGCTCCGTGACTCAGAGTGATTCCTCTCTTTTTTTTATCTCTCTCTCTCTCTCCATCTTTCTCTTCACTGATCCTTCTCAGAGAGGGAAAGAATGATGCTGTGACAGAGGAAAACAGAGAGAGAGAGAGAGAAAGATAGAGAGAGAGAGAGAGAGAGAGAGAGAGAGCGAATGAGGACACAGAGAGAGAGGGATCGAGATATTATGCAACCGAGTGCGCTAGACAGACACGATCATTGCCTAAGTCAAACAGCGGCTGGGCGCCATGGGAACATGAGCGTGGTGTTGTGAGAGCTCCAGTCCCCGCTGGTCAGCGGTCGCACCGGGGAATGAGCGCACTGAATGGGGCAGCAGCTGGAGGCCAAACACATGCACACACACACCCACATTCCCCTGCAGAATATACACACTCGTGGTCACATCAACAATCACACACACACACACACACACACACACACACACACACACACACACACACACACACACACCTCTCTCAAACAGAAACACACACACACACACACACACACACACACACACACACACACACACACACACACACACACACATACACTCTCACACACACCTCTCTCACAAACTCATGTTAATCTTCACACACACATACAGAGACAGAGAAAAAGAGAGAGAGAAAGAGAAAGAGAGAGAGAGAGTGTTATGCAGTCATTCATATCTAATAAACTAATGTATCTAATGCACCTATGCATTCATGTTCCCTCATACAGATTTATTTACATGCTCACATACTGTGCTCTCATGCTGAACCATACAGTATGTAACGGTATGTACATTACCTTGGGCAAAATGCCCAGGTGAAGCATATACATCCATCATGTGGACACACACACACACACACACACACACACACACACACACACACACACACACACACACACACACAGAAGGGGCATCTCATTACATAACCACCCCTCAAAAATATCTAAAGCAGTATTAGTGGCAAAAAATTCACTTGTGTACGTGTCTGCGATACTGCAAAATCCCTGCAGCTGATGCCGCCGCTCACACACACACACACACATACACACACACACACACACACACACACACGCTCATTTCCATTTCATGATGACTCACTCATGCCCTCCGCTAGACCTCGTAGACTCTGGAGAGCCTGCACTGGTCAGGAGCGGTGGAGAGTCTCGCGGGCAGCGCGGAGTTGGCAAGGTGTAACCGAGCGCTTTGGAGGCCTGTCAGCGTACGAAAGGGCAACGAGGAGAAAATGACAACAACAAACCGAGTGTGGAAATGCCACGTGCCACTCAACCTCAAACACTTGGCGTGCCGGAGCCCTGGCAAAACCTGATGCCAGGCTATTTCCGTTGGCATTTTCTGCCTGCCTGAAATAGTGATCATCTGCGGTATGTGGATGGAGAACTTGGCACAGTCAGTCAGGTTATGTTTTCTCAGCTAATGCAAGACTGCACTGTGTTACAAAATAAAAGAACGGCTCTTTTTCAATTTGCCATTTCTTTGCTGTCTCTTTTTACAAGGGTGTGTGTGTGTGTGTGTGTATGACATCTGTGAGTATGCAAGTGTGTGTGTGTGTGTGTGTGTGTGTGTGTGTGTATATGACATCTGTGAGTATGCAAGTGTGTGTGTGTGTGTGTGTGTGTGTGTGTGTATGACATCTGTGAGTATGCAAGTGTGTGTGTGTGTGTGTGTGTGTGTGTGTGTGTGTGTGTGTGCGTGCACATGTGTGTCCAGCTTCTATTACCAGAGGGGCACAAACTAATAAACTCTTCAAAGGATCCCATCATCACACAGCCCATCACTAAACCTAGACCCAGCAGAGCCAGCACAACCAGCCCGGCCCGGCACAGCAGACAGACAGACCCAGCCCGGCCCGGCACAGCAGACAGACAGACAGACAGACAGACAGACAGACAGACAGATAGTGCTGAAGAGTGGGGAGGTCGGAGAGGGACGTGACCCATCAGGCTGCAGCCGCAAACTGAGCTGCAGTTAACCAATTTACAGACAAACAACAATGGGTCATAATGACACCACAAAAATAGTCCCGGCCTTTTCAGGGCGACCAGGCTAGAGTTTCACTGTTTTTTTTCTGTTGTTGTGTTCTTTCTGGTCTCTCTCTCTCTCTCTCTCTCTCTCTCTCTCTCCGTCTTGTGTTCTCCTGAAAAGGCTTTTTGGCGTTCGAAACAGAATACAGACATCAAAGCACCCATCCCAAAGCCTTTGAAAGCAAGCAGGGGTTGTTTTTATTTTTCTTATTTGTATGTGTGAGGGTGTGACGCTGATCCTGTTGATGCAGGGAGAAAAAGAACCCCGTTATTGCTTGGATCACAGGACTCGAGCCTGACACTCTCTCACAGATTCACACAGAGACAGAAACCCACACCATTTCTGTCCACATTTGCCTCCCAGGCAGACTGATGGAGTCACAGTTTCACAAAAGAGTGGGCTCTTTCTGCAAGTGCCCCGGTCACAAGCCCTGTCTAGTGAAATGCCACGGCAGACACACTGGATGATGATATTCATTTACTGTGGATGTGGAAATGTGATGTGTGGTACGGGTCAGTGGTTGTCATGATATGCCCCTGGACACACTATTTCACATGTCTTCTGGTTGGGTTAGGGAGGGTTACCAGACGCAGGAAATGCAAGACAAGATGTGCACACATTACACATGAGAGATAATTAATTACCTACGAACATACACCCACAAACACACACAGACAGAGAGGGAGAGAGAGACAAAGAGAGAGAAATACAATGGAACTAACATACATATCCAAAAAACACTTACTTTACGCTAAATGTAAACACATCTCAAGCCCCAAATGGCACTCAGCCCTTTCAGTGCTTTAGTTGCACATTAGATGGAGGAGGACGGCTATTGCGCTTGTATATAACTCCACTCTCCTGCTCCGTATAGCTGGGGGCCAACAGGCTTTTATCACCCTGGGCATGTTGCTCCTGTGTACAAAGAGAACCGACGCGCCTTTGGGGTGTTCAAACAATGTTTTTACGGAGGCATTAGAATAAAAGCCAGCGCTATATGGCTGCTGAGTAGAAACAAAGAGTGCTTTTGTGGAGGCACATATGTAGACCTACAGTATGGGCCACGGAGTGGAGCGAGAGGAGGCAGAGAGGCAGAGATCTGTTGAGGGAGAGAAGACTGACCTACACCTAGGAACCAAAAAACTCTCCGCATGTACGTGTTTGGCGTCTCACGCACACGCAGCTTAGTTTTCCCCCTCTCTCTCTCTCTCTCTCTCTCTCTCTCTCTGTCTCCCCCCCCCCCTCTCTCTCTCCCTCGGTTTGGCTCTTGCCTGAAGTCACAGACAAAAACAATAACACACACACACACACACACACACCGTATCGCCTGTCAGTCAAGGACTGTGTGTTGCTGTGTGATCACTGCACGGAGGCGAGTGCAGGAAGACTGTAATCAGTGCGCATAAAGAGCACATTAGCATAGGACGACATTCTAGGGGCCAACACAACAGAGCTGCTACCCGCTGAACAGAGCTCTCCATCGCTACACATTATCTAGCCTCCTAAAAGCTCTGGTGAACATACCGTCTCAACAGGCGGCTTCACCTTCCACCGACGACAACACCCACGGGACAGAGTGGCAATAACTCAGATGGGTGCCTACCCAGTGGAGATGGTATTTGCTCAAACCAATGCAAATGCATTCAGGCTGATTTAAATACACTTAATTGGAGATTGAGTGTCTTTACAGCGGAGATGAACGGCGACTACCCAAAGGAGATGGTCAAAGGGCGTGTTCAAGCAATGCAAATAAATGAATGTTCCTGAATTAAGTGTGAACACAATAGAAATATATCAGTCGTTTCAGTCGATTATTGGAAATGGGAGATCTAAGAAGTTTGCAATGACAAAGGTTACAGAAAAGGTAAGGTGTCAAGTTGGATGACACGAATGCAAAAGGTGTAGCAAAAGGGTTGGAAATCCTCCAAATTCTCCAAAGTTTGAGATGGTGGAGTATGACCTGCTTCCATCACTCCTGGAGTAAAAAGGTCAGCCTTAAGAGCAGTCCAGCTGCAGCCTGCTGTGATGTTTTGATCGGCTGTGTCTGAGAGTCAGTGGGCAGAAGAAGATGGCCGCCGCCGACCGAGCCGAGAGGAGAGGGGGGCCTCCATCTGTTGCCAGGATGACACAGCGCTCCGGCTCGCCGCAGATGGTCCACGCGAGCCGACAGCCTCAGCCCTCTGGCACACAGGGAATACCCAGTGACCAGACTTTGTCCACAAAAGTGCCCTTTACCAACAGGCCTAGGGAAATGAGAGCACACTGCTAGCAGTTGCCTTTCCATGGCAGTCGCAGCCTCCAACAAAACGACACATCACAGGAAATAAAAGCTACGTTTGCTGTATCAGTGGTTTCTAATGGTGCAGAACGACACTGGAGTATTCCTGAAAGGCTAGCAGACATGGCTTTTTTCCTATGTGGTTTTTAGCTGTGTTTATACTCCACCGCTAACACTTGCCTCAGGGCTAACCCCTGAAGAGCAGCAATGTTCAGCAGGGGACGCTAAGAGTAGGCCAGACCCCACTGCATAGTCTCCAGGCCAGGGCTGGATCGGAACAGTCACAGCGACCACCATCGCTCAGTCCGATACGTGGCTACGTCCTGACTATCACCTCCCCCCATCTCCCAAAGGCCAGGTTACATTTTTATCAGGGTGCCATCGCTGTGTTTGTATTATGTCCTCACAATGGCAAGACCCACACAACATCACCAACACAGCCCTGCAGTCGGAGTCCTGCAATGCTATCACCGGTGTGGATATCTCATCGTTTATAAAGGAGAGACTGCATCTGCTCCAGTGGAGGTCCGCGCAAGATAAGGCTTAATGTTTTTCTGTGTCCTGTGCACTGTGTTTTCTCAGATGGATACATATACCACTCATACAAAGTGTGTGTGTGTGTGTGTATGTGTGTGTGTGTGTGTGTGTGTGTGTGTGTGTGTGTGTGTGTGTGTGTGTGTGAATGTGTGTGTGTGTGTGTGTGTGTATGTGTCTGTCTGTGTGTCTGTGAGTGTGTCCCACTTAGTCAAGGCTGACTTGTTTTTATACTGCAGTCAATCTCCTTCTGTAACTATTGTGGCTGAAATCTGGCCATGTTTCAGTAACTCTGCAATGCAGCAAGTGAACCGGCAGGTAGCCGGTCTTCCAGGGCCAAGGCTGAAGCTCCAGCCTGTTTGTGGTGTGAGCTGTTTATCTACAGGGCTTTCAACACATACGTGGTCACAAACACCTGGGAGGACTGGGGGGGGACTAAAGTGCTTCCTGAAAAGGCACACACACACACACACACACACACACACACACACACACAAACATGCACACAGATGTGAACACACACAGAGTGAGACTCATGCCCTAGAGTGCTTCCTATGAGGAAGACAACACACACACACATACACAAATGCACAGCCACACAAACACACCCCCATAATCAAACAAAGACACACACTCTGCCACCTATGCACACACACTGCCCCAACACCTTAAATGTCCATTGTCAACAAACTACCCAGGGTCACGTCCACACGCGACCCCTCACACGCAATTTCCACTCCAGTGACAGAGCAAACAGCACAGCGCTCCTATTTGATTAGGGCAAGCCCATGTGTGGTGTGGTGAGGAGAAGAGGGACACAGTCACACACACACACACACACACACACACACACAAACCAGTTACACAGTTACAGTTACACAACCATACACAGACACACACACACACAGACACACGCACACACACCAGTTACACACACACACACACACACACACACACACACACACACACACACACACCCCCGAAACCTACGCAGCACAGACACACACAAAGTCATGCATAGTGGTTCAAGGGAGGAGCACACTAACATATCGGGACAGAGTTTGTAAACAAAACAAGCCTACACACTTTGAAGGCCCTATACTAATAACAGAGCAGCTCACCAAGCAGAGGCCAATGGGGGTGGCCTGGCCAGTGGCTGCGCTCGTTTCTGAATCTGCTCCATGGTGAACAGCCTTGTGGTTCGATGGACTGGGAGCAGTGCTCTGGCTAGAGCACACTCGCTAATGCTACAAAGTCTCTTTTTTTTTTTTTTTGATTCACAGCAACATTAGCTTAACCAACGTGTAATTGTGGCCATATGTTCACAAGTCGGCGTTCTCTTGCGAGAGAGCCGATAGGGCTTTTCTGCGGTGAGGGACTTCAGAGGAGGGGAGGAAGAGATGAAGGAGGG
>NW_027468774.1:36653687-36783687 GCF_046254945.1 Alosa pseudoharengus
AAATGAATCATGGAATAATCAGCATTAGTGACATTAAAGTTCAAAAACTCTTTTATTATTATTTTCACTGTTCAAATAATTGCCATAATAATCTATGATATGACCTAATATGCTGAGGAAATAAATTCAAATGTGCTTCGGGAAGAAGTTTTTTTTTTTCACATACAAGGCATTTCAGGCCACAGATATAACCTAGGGGACACAATGAAAATTAATTAACACTCCCCTCAATGTCAACACTTATTTCTTTGCATTGATGTGCAACTATAGAGTTGATGAACTCCGGTGATATGCAAATTCCTTGCTGCAGACATTGCAGAGGACTTTATTTTCAACATTTTATTTTTTATCAACACCATCAGGCCATTTTTTAAAAGTAAATGTTCCAATCAATGATCCAGGCAGCACGTTTTTTTCTCTCTCCTTCATTTTACAGTCTAATTTTTACTGACTAGAACGGCTCGGGGTCAAAGGTCATACGGAATCGATTAATCTGCACTAATTTTTTTAATCAGTTATTTTTTCTCAAATTAATTAATCGAAAATATATATATATCCTATTTTAAACACAGCTGAAGGCAAGATGGCGGCTGAATGGTAAGCGGTTCTGGACAGGTTCAGGTCTAGACCTGGTCTGGATCTGGCTCCATACCCTGCAGGTGAGACTGGGTGCTATGTGGGAGGTCCACCCCCTATGCTAACAGCACCCCATCAACCCCTCTCCAGAGGCTAAGACGGCTCGGACAGCTCGCACAAAGGGGTACGGTCATACATATGTACACGTATCCCCAGTAACAATACCCTCACTGTGGGTCATTGTGCCACAGGCATGACAATTAAATGATAGATGGGGGCTTTTGTGTATCGCCACATGCTGTCTGTTTACGTCCAAAAGATCTCTTCTGGGACCATTTTGAGCCTTTTGCCGACTATATTATCACATGAATAACAGCTATTCATGTAATTCTCCCATATTTTCAGCGCTGTGTGCGGCGTTGCACACGAGGAGTATCTCCTGTGCGCTGGGATCTCCGTACGCCCCCATCTCAACGCTCTGCAGCCCTGTTGTTCAAATAGCCGGTACAGTTACACTAGGAACAAAAGCTGTGCTGTAACTGAGAGTGAAGTAGACCTGTCTGCCCCAAGGGGAGGAGGGGGGGGGGGGGGGTCTGAGAGCTTCTTTGCCTTTATTGAATGAAGAAGAGCCTCTGACCCCACAAGAAAAGAGGACTGAAATGGATCACCTTGAGACTTGGGTGGACTAGCTCACTAAGGGCACTAAGGGCAGTGCAGGTGAAGCAGTGAGGAGGACCCCTATTTCTGAAGAGGGCACAAATCTGGGTTTTTTTTTTTCCCCCCCTGTCTAATCTTTCAGACGAGTACAAATTTAGGTCTTTGAGGGATAGGTGAGATTGCTTTGAGGCTGATCGATCTTTCAGCTGATCAATAGTATGCCTCTGCAAGCACCGGAGAAAGGCAGCAGATGTAAGGGGAGCGGGAGGGGGGCACAAATGGCCCCCATCCTGTGGCGTCCCATCGCGCCGCGTCCCGTATGCTGCTGCTGCGTGCGCTGGAGGATGAGTCAGTGTTTCCTCTCTGACAGAGACGGAGGGGCCCCGAGTCGTGCGTGCCCACATCGTGATGAAGAACGTCGATTGTCCCGTCCGCCGTAGGGCTCCTGCAGCGTCCTGGAAACAGGACAGCAAACAAAGTCTCTCTCACTCTCTCTCTCTCTCTTTCTCTTGGCTGTGGGCCACCTCATCGGCCCAGTCAGACAGCCCCACCGCAGGACGGCTTTTAGCTTTTATCTCACTTCCACTAGCCCCCAGACTTGCGGCACGGGAGCACCTAGCTACTGGCCTCTGGTGCCCAATTAATGCCAAGCTGAAAGCTCTGGTCATGCCATCTCTTTGCCCTTGTGCCATCTGCCTGGCTCCACCCTGCTGGTCACCATTAACACATGCAGAGGCCATCCATCCATTTCCTGTGTGTGTGAGTGTGTGTGTGAGTGTGTGTGTGTGTGTGTGTGTGTGTGTGTGTGTGTGTGTGTGTGTGTGTGTGTGGCAAACTACACTGTTGACAGCAGCACTGACATACAAGCCATCAGATAAGAGGCTTGCTCAATTTTGAGAGATTTGACAGACTAGGGGTATATGAGAGCAACTGGTTTTAGATTTAACATGATGGGTCAGAGTCGGTCTGTGGTAACTGCCACACTGCTGCCATTC
Source organism: Alosa pseudoharengus (assembly GCF_046254945.1). NCBI lineage: Eukaryota > Metazoa > Chordata > Actinopteri > Clupeiformes > Clupeidae > Alosa > Alosa pseudoharengus. The sequence continues at coordinate 36,655,916 of NW_027468774.1, forward strand.
ACTGCCATCTGGCCCGATGGCAGTAAATGGCAGAGCAGAAGAGGGATTAAATGTTTTACTAACCGTCAAACAGTATAATTCATATATTTACACCATATAAACACACACACACATGCACTGGAAATATGAAAGTGATTCCGGGACAGAAACTGCAGCACGCTCAGTCAAAAGCTCACTGTGCTGCTTCCAAACCTTCCCCTGACTCCTGAACAGGGTCGGCTGTTAGCATGGCATTAAATCCAGGAAGGAGGAATTTCCGCCCTGCGTCGCAGAGTTAAGAGAATCTGGGTAAGAACAGAGCCTCTGTGAAGAGGAGGAGAGTCCTGTTACTCTCTCTCTCTCCCTCTCTCTCTCTGAAAACCCCAAATGCAGCGTGCTGGCGGTTTGGCCCCCTTCGGAACAACCACACGGAACCACTACTGCCAAGCCACATGCAGTCCATATGCTGGAGGCCCACACTGGCTACACACACTGGCTCAGAAATAGAGCGCTTACAATCAAATTTGCATTGACATGGAATATGAGATGTATGGAAACAAACAGGGTCGACGGAGGGTGGGGTGGGGTGGGGTGGGGGGGTTGATGGGTTGATGGAGGGGTCTGGAGAGGAGGGGGTCAGACACAGTGGAAAATCTTGTGTGAGATGCCAGTGGGAGATTCTAGTCAGTGCTCTAATGTTTTCCTCCATTTCTTAGCAGACTCCTGTGATGCCATGGGATAGTGGGTAAGACGTCCATATTGAATCAGCATCTCTTCACTTCGTTCTGGTCTGCGAGCGGTTAAAAAACAACAACATATCTGTTTGTGCACAGTGCCGGGAACATCCGCAATGATGAGGGAGACGGGAAGAGGCAATATCTCCTGAGATAGACGCGAATGTAATATTACAGACAACGTCCTGCCCAAACAGAATTACTATGATTTAGACACCAAAAGCTAGCGTGCAACGGCAGCACACGCAGGAGCAACGGGGCACTCTCGGCTTCACAAAAAACACACAGTGCCCGAGCTTCCCTGCCTTGTTTTAGCAAAGATCAATAGCCATGCTTTAGACGATGCCTTGGTGGCTGGGGAGACACACACACACACACACACACACACACACACACACACACACACACACACACACACACACACATCGAGTAAAAAGAAGCCTAGAAATATAATGGGTATGAATGTGTGCTGCGGGAGGGTATATTTTCTCCCCATTACCAAAAGGGCTGTTTAAAAACATTGCCAAACAACAGAGTGCAATTGTTGCCGCTGTTTGTTAGCAATTTTATCGGAGGCGACACAAGCACACACACACACACACACACACACACACACACACACACACATACATACACATACATACACACAGGCACAAAACACACACACACACACACACACACACACACACACACAAATCCAGAAATTAAGCCCCCCCATCCAGACCGGAGAGATTAATTTATTTGTGTGTGTGCAACCACTGCAGCATGCTCCTTGCTGAGGAGAGCAGGGTTATGAGTTATGAGTTTTGGGTTATGATACATTGAAAGCAGACTGGGGTGGAAAGAATCAATCCAGCGAGTGGAATGAATTGAAATAAGATGGAGCTGCTTTGTGTGTGAGAGATTAATCTCCGAGTCATGGGAGGGGGAAAGGGAAAAAAATACAGTTTCCTTTCACAGACATGGCACATGTTCCCACTTGCCACAGTCTAATGGAAGTGGGAATGACATGTGACTTTGGCTCAAAGGACCTGAGAGAGGTGGTGAAAAAAAATTACCACAGAGAAATGAGTCGTTTCATCATCACAGCAGTCTGAGGGAGGGGGAAAACGTGTTTGATGGTGACAGACGGCATTCCAAGTTCCCAAGTTAAGCATGTGACATCAAATCAAGGTTCAAAGGTCGAGTCAAGGAACATCAAAAGTATACATGCACACAAATAGAACCATGCACAGATGTGTCGTTCCGGTGGCTCTATGAAGTGACCCTGGGGCCCCCTCTGTCTGTTGGCTTATCACACTTGATCTATCCAGGAGCTCCACTGGATCCTGTTTAAGTCCACAGCTCCTTTCTACCTCCTGGTACATACCACATCTTTCACTCATATAACCCACTTGTCCATCCCACCCCATTCCTACACACACCCAATCACACACACACACACACACACACACATGCCCACACACGCACACACACATGCACGCACAGAGCTTCCATTCTCTCTTATTCAATGAACAAAACACACAAACATCCTGTGAACAGAGCTGACAAGAGCAATAAAGAGGTCCAGACACCACACAGCTGTGCAACTGCTGTCCATAGAGCCAAGATGGCTAATTCCAGCCCCATCCTCTGGCTCAGTCCTCCATCCACATACTTCCATGACTATATCCTCCTCCTAATATATGGCTGCAGGAGGCTGCCGTGACACATCACATTCAGAGCTAATCAGCATGCTGCACAGAGCTGCACAACAGCAATGGCTGAATTGTAACAAATGTATGTATGAACCCAGTAGACTTATACCAAACATCTGCAACCAGCTTTCTGCAATGTTCACTTCTCCCATACTGAATGAATACAGTGGATATTTCACACTGAGAGATAGAGATGTATTCGTTTTGATATTGGATAGCTACAAGGTGCTAGGGGCACACATTTTTTTGTCTTTGAACAACAAATGAGGAGATCAAGGGACAGATGAGCGCCTTCCCCTCTGTGTTTTATTATCTAATTTGCCAGACAATGATGCGCCTGAATATTCTGAACTTGTAACGCATGATTTAATAGGCGGCCAAAGAGAAAAGTCTGTCAACATGCAAGGTTCTCGTGCATGAACTATAGCTATCGTTTCGCATGTGGGAGGATGGAGCGGACATGTCAATATTTGCGCTTAAGATCTTACTCGCAGTGTTAAATAAGTAATTTGATTTTGCCCTGTTATTAAAATAGCTTTAGTTAGACATAAGACTTTGCACCTTGGGCAACATTCAAATTAGGGCTCTGGAAATTGACATGACATGAAGGTGATCCAATTAAAAGCAGAGTACTGGTCTCTTAATAACCTACATTTATTAATGACTGCGTTTCTGGCCAGAACCTCTACTTGGGTGTGCATTCCTCCTCCATGATTTTTCATGGCGTGAAGGTGACCCATTAATGAACACCAAAGAGTTGATTACCAGGGCTGCACGATTTGGGGAAAATATCTAATTGCGATTATTCTGACAGATATTGCGATTGCAATTTGCGATATGATTTTTGAATGTCAATGAATTGATTCAGTTCAATATTCCAAATGTCTCTTAAATTTGCCCCACCCCTGATTGGTGAGCATGCCCATTGCACAAGCACAGAAGCACAGCACCCCTCAACCAACTGTGAAGCTCACCAATTAGAATTTCCGTGCCCCTCATGCACCAACCAGAAGTGGCATAGGATAAAATTAATATAAACGTGAGAAATGTGACAAAATTAACTGTGCGCGATTATGTCTAGCTTTTGCAATTGTATACCTGCTGTAGCCTACCCATCCGCAAAGCAAGCACAGCCTCCCCTCACCTCACCTCAAGTGGACCTCCAGTCCACTGGTTGCTGAAGACACTGCTTTTTGAGACTGGGACAGCATGCCATATGCCTTCGTTTAAAAAAGGAGCCTGAGTTGTTGCTCAGCTCAGATGCATCATTCATTCAGGCAGAATGTGGATGTGGCACTGGGACATCCTTGAAAGGCGGCTATGGCAGCAGCAGCACACGGCTCATCTTGGTTTGATTGGCTGATGGGAATTAGCCGTCGTCTGTCAGTTGTGTGATGATATGCGCAGTGACTTGGGGCTTGGCTAATTCTGACACTGGCTGTGCAAAACCCCAAGCATAACATTATCGGATCAGGAGAGCAATGATTTCTGAATTAACTTTTGAAACTGCACGCTCTTAATTAAAACACATAACTGCACTGTTTTCAATTATTTGAGCATCTGAATTGTTTCGTCAAAAACACTAGCTCCCAAACATTTGTTTTCACCAGAGAACACTAAGCAATTCAATTAATTTATTCTTTAAAATAAGTCTTCATTTCATAAGTATTCTTGTGAAGTATTCACACAATGTCCCATAATAATAACGAAGATATATTTAATCCCCAAATCCATATTAATATATCCTGAATCATTCTCCCTAAAATAAAGATTTCTCTGTCATCATCACACATGTAAATCCCCCCTTTGTAGACTATGCTGCTATGAGTGGTGCAAGTTCAGCTTTATATTTTTCCACAAAGCAATGCACCAAAGCTGAGGCCCTAGCAATCATAGTCCACTCTGTGGCACCCCCCCCCCCCCCCCCCATTCACTCACACATCTTTGTGTGAGGTTACATAATAGCCTTTCCCTGCTGCTTCTTTCAGCCCCCCACCCCCCATCACCACAGACATTCATGCCGTCTGGCAGCACCTCACTGTCATGAGGAGTGCAAACGAAGTGTTTCTCTTGCGCTGCTTCACAGTTCTGCGTATGCCACTCGTGTCAGTTTGTTCCTTTCCAAACACTTCGATTTGTTGTTTTGTTTTGTTGTTGTTTTGTTTGTTCTTGCTGTTGTTTGTTTCTCCCCATCCATTGGCAGGCTGGGCTAGACAAGACCTTGAGTGTAGAGGGATGCAGATCACACGCAGCTGAGCCGAGGGCTTCAAATTAGGGTATCCTCACCCAAACAACAAGCCGGAAGACGGGGTTAGAAACTTTGAATGCTCATGTGGGCACACTGCATGGTTAGTCGCATGTTTACTTCGTTGGGTTTTGCCTGGGTGGTCTCTTGCTACAGTGGAAAATAGCAGAGTTAAACATGCATGCCCGCTCCCTGTCTGTTTTGCAGCTTGCGAAGGACTTGTCACAAGATTGAGGTCAGATGTGTAGTGTCACAAAAGGAGCGCAGAACTATTGTAAATGCCCCTTCTGTAGCGTATCCACCCGCAGTGAGGCAACCTTTGGATGCTGGAGATCATTGCCATGGAAACCAGCTACTGGAGCAGGAGCGGAAGCAACAGAGATAGCCAGGGACGCCTACGAACACCAATCAGCAGCAGAGAAATCTGCACACCCAGATGAGCTCTCTGACCTGCTCCCTCCTCCATTCAATCCTGCCCTAACTTACATATAGCACACACACACACACACACACACACACACACACACACGCACACACACACACATGCACACGCGCGCACACACACACACACAAACACACACACACACACACACACACACACACACACACACAAAAACCACACACACACACACACACACACACACACACACACACACACACACACACAATCACATGAACAACGTTCCACTATCCATCCCACACAATTGTCACAATGTGGAGTCGAGCAGCGCATTTATCAGCTCTCTGCCTCAGGCTTTCATTCTCACATCGAACTGTTTCAACAGAACTGCAGTATGGCGAAGTGGGAGCCAGAGAGATAGAGATAGAGAGAGATAGAGAGAGAGAGAGGGGAAGAGAGAGAAAGAGAGAGAGGAAGAGAGAGAGAGAGAGGGGAAGAGAGAGAGAGTAAAACTCTCCCTCACAGCATACTGGCCGCCAGTGGGAGAACAGCAGAGATGTTAATCACATGAGTAACTTCCCTGCTTTCAGCTTCCAGATGTTCCCTCCCCTCCTTCTAAGCTGTCATGTCTAAGTCCAATTAGCATCAGGACGCCTGTGCAGGTGGAAGAGGAGGTGGTGAGATGGTGTGAGAGAGAGAGAAAGAGGAAAAGAGAGAGAGGGAGACAGTGGGAAGGAGGAATCTTCATTTCTTCGTCTCCCGTCGTGGCTGTTTAGCTGGCTCGTGACAGGACGATGGCGGGCTTTCAGCTTCTCCGAGAAGGCAGGGCGGGGCAGGGCAGGGTCGGGTAATGGCTAACCTCTGACCAACAGTCCCAGGCGTGTAATGTCCCTCTAAACCTGCCAAATGTTTAATCCAGTCACTCTTAATCGCATGTTGGCTTGTCCAAGGGGGGGCTTTGACTTTGGAGAATTAAAGCTGAGTTTTAATTACACACTTAATGTCCTCATAAATGTTCCTTTTTTTTGGCTGAGAAATGACCCCTCCATATGCCTGAACTCAAAGATGCACTGGCACAGCACTACATAGCTCCATCCCCACATCTCCGTTAACACTTACCAAAAAGCAAATCCTGTAACTCTTCAACAACCTGTAATTGCATGCAAGGCTGACACTGTCCTGTGATTTATTTCAATGTATAGGTCACACAGAGATGAAAGCAACCAGATGTGATCCCCACAATACTGGGCTGAAACTGAGGAGCTCGTGTCATCCTTTTCTCCCCTTCACACAATGTGTTCACCAGGAACCTTAATCTCCAGTGTGCTTTGATATAGCGCAGTCCAATACAAACACAGCTTCCTCTGCAGCAACCCCCCTCCCTCAACACATACACACACACATGCACAAATGCACACACACACACACACACACACACACACACACACACACACACACACTGGGCTTAAGTGTTGGCCAGAGGAGCAAGGGCTTTACAGTGGACAGAGGGGAGACAGGGGATGATCTGGAGAGTGAGAGCTGGCAGGCAAAGGTTACATAAGAGGCAGTCACAGCGAAAAAAACTGCTTTTGATGTCTACCCTCCATTCAGGCCTATGTCATTTAGTTCATCTGAGTGTCATTTACGTAATATGACTGAGAAAGGGGGGGGGGGGGGGAACCAAGAACAGACGATAAATGTTTGTGTTGATCTGGAAAAGGTTTTCTGGGAAAATCGCTGTGTCTGTGTGTGTGTGACAGTGAGAAGTTTCATTCATAGTGATGCTCAGCTCCCAATTTTAGGCTACCGTTGAGCCCAGAGGCTGGGAAGACACAGGGCGGATATGACTGCGATGTGATAGCGCAAGATTGATTTGACATCCTCCCATGATGTCTCCTGCTTTCCACCTCTCTCCTCCTTCCATCACTCTCTCTCTTCATCCTCTCTCTCTCTCTCTCTCTCTCTCTCTCTCTCTCTCTCTGCCATCTGCTCAGTAATTCAATCATCACACAAACCATTGGGAGTAATGATTCCTTGGATTAGGCGCAGGGACTCTTGCCAAAGTCGGAATATTGACTGGAAATGAGTGCAGCGATATGAACTGATGTATGTGAGGAGAGGAGGAAACTCCCCTGGCTATTGAGCGGCTCCTGCCAGCAATGCCCCAAACAGGGGTATTACTCTTCCATCCACTAATCCACCACTGTGGTGGGTTTCAAACGTAATGTGACAACCGCTGCAGTTACTAAAATAGGGAGATGAACTGAGTTTTGCAGCAAAATACACCAAACAGACATTTTTTAAGCATCTGATGTGTAACAACAACAACAACAACATCAGCAAGGCTCTAATCCAGATGTGCTCTTAAAGATGGCAGGTCAGGAACATCCGCATGCAGTTTCAGAAGTGAACCTGTTTACAGAAAAGAGGATTTTTTTTTGTGGCCAGTGCACTGAACTTCATTTTCAGAAGTATTTTTGGCTTTTGCATTAGTATTGTTCCTGGCCTTACATAAAAGCTGTGGGATTTTCCAACTCTTTCTCTAAACAAACAAGATCTCCAGCAGATAACAAACAACAAGGCTTATTTCCTGACATGTGTTTTGGCTACACATTCTCTGACCCTACCCCTGCCACATGTTCTCTTTAATTTGAGAGCATGGCTGTCTTTGGGCTGCAGTTCATTAGCCAGACTTAGCATAAACACCACTCCACAGGCTAATTTCCCCACATGAGAACTGAGGCCCAGTCTCCCAACCCTTATATGATGTGGAAATTAAATATAGGTGGTGGGGGGAAGGAGCTCAGCCTGTCTTTTTGCTTGATTGAAGACATAGTCATACAGTAATAAGTAGTAGGGTTGTTGTGCTTAGTGTGAGGAGATAAGTTAATATTAAGATATAAAATGATAGCCACTAGCTATTAATCTGGTAAGGTTATTTTATACAGTACTTCTTACTGTTTGGATATGGAAAACCTTTCAAATGCAATATGCAATAAATGACGGCTTACTGTGAATTATACTCTTGATAAATGCTCATCAGCAGAAATATTCTGGCAATAGGTCAGACTTCCACAAACCAATCAAGCTAAATCACTGCTTCCCAGCTGAAAATCAATCAGCAACGTGCTTCAAACACTGGCACTTCTAAAGGCTCTGTGAATCTCAGGAGAACTGGCCCCACCCTCACTGTAAATGCAAAAGCATATCTGGGTCATGGGCACATGCCTCATTCAAGATAATAGTGTGTGAGAGGTTGGGTTACACAATATGGATGAAAACAACACAGTGTGTCCACATTCTTTGGCGCCAGACTTGTCTCTTTTTGGGACCAGAACAAACAGTGCCACCAGAAGGACAAACACAACGCGTTCTTCTGCTCACGTGCTGGCAGCACAGCGAGTGGAAGGCCTCTGTGAATGACCACGCCGGTCGCTCAATGGTGTTTTAAGCCCCCACCGTGGACATCAAGGCAGCACTGTGACAGTGGACTTCAAGGCACCTACTGTAACCCTAACCCTAACCCTTGCCTAACCCTAGTGCCTTCCATGCAGCGCTGCCAGGACGTTAGGGGCTTAAAACACCATTGTGCACACCGGTCGGCATGGAAGGCTACTACCGCACATTTTGCATGGCTCCCTGTCAACATCACATTCTCACGATACTCGGCCTGGGGATAACCATGAATGTTTTTTCCTCTCCACCTTTGTGAATGTGCACTGATGCGGATGCACCCTTGTGTTGGCAGCACCAGGTGGGTCTTGCCATGCTGGTGTGTGGAGCAGGAAAGGAAGGGAAAAGAAACAGCAGCAGCACATCGAGAGATGATCAAGCTCTGTCTTTTCACGTCATGTGGATGACGTAATTCTCTGCTCTTCTACTCTACTCTACCCAGAAACCCTGAGGGGGGTGGGGGGCTTCCCTTATCCTGGGAGAGTGGTGCACAGGGAAAACAACACCAAAGATCAAAGCAGCCAGGCACGGCGGCTGATACAACGGGAAAGACATGCAGAAATGATTCAGACAATGATGTGCTGATGTCCTGCAGAGTAATTGTGTATGTGTGTGAGGATGCAAGATAACTGAGCTTTCAAAAGCTTTTAAAAACTAAGTATGTGCACACCTTACTTTACATTAGTAATGATGAATCCAGGTATTTTGTATGCACCCCCCCCCCCCCCCTCTGTGTGTGTGTGTGTGTATTTACATGTGTGCTCGTGTGTGTCCATGTAACTGGGTAAGTGCACTGTAAATTGATATGTGCACTTGAGACAGCGCATGTCTGTTTAAGAAAGGGGGAAATAGTGAGATGCTACATTCATAAAACAAATGCAGCTCTGTAATGGAACAAACACCCTAACGCTGATGTCAAATCACATTCTTGATCCCCCAGGAAGGCTGTACAGAAGGGCTAGGAGATACTGAACTTACAGCTGCAAATTCTTTCTGTGCAGCTTTGTGTCTGTCGGAGTATTCCTTGCTGATCATTACAGCTGTCTAGAAAATCCACAGATGATTCATCAGTACTGTGCCACGTGAGGAATCTGGTCCACTGTCAATTCAGTATGATTAAACGGAGAAACAGACAGAGACAATTAGGATGATTACAGTGTCCTAATAATTGAATCAGTATGTCTGATGTGCATTTCAAACACAATCCAATTTAGTTTTGTTCAAACAAGTAATAGCCTCATGACCCACACACACACACACACACACAAGCGAACAATACAGATGCAAAAGCTAATTGGTTATGTTAGTAGCATCTATCCTCACCGCATGGACCATTCAAAACCAAAACAGACACTATGTTATTGAGCATGAATAAGGGGATTTAACCCCAAAAACATAGACTAAACAATGAGCATTGCCAGTAGCCTACTCCGTTCACGACGACTCCAGCTGTATTCTAACTTGGGGGCGTTCACCTCCACTGAACCGTCATACACAATACATTTTCTGATAGCCTACACTAGGCATCTCTTATGAAGATTATTGATGCGTGTTTCAAACGACCATGGGAGCGCTCACGGAACGCCTGGGAGAGCTATATGATTATATGATTATATGACTAATGACATTTAGAGATATCATTTTGAACCTTAAATAAATATAAAGGTTTCATTGACGAATGTAAAGGTTGGCTCAGATATTCGACCTGCCCTCCATGTGGAAACAGCAGGCATATCACCCACAGTAATGCTCGCAATCAATCAGTTTGTAGGCCTACAGCACTGGCCTGTTTGATACGCCAAACATAGGCTAGCCTACTACACATTTCAACACACCCACACACCGACGAGTCGTAAAGGCATTTCGACGTGATCCTGATATTGGAACAATGAAACTGGCTGATTGGATGCCACAGCTTTCAACCCCCCCTTAAGCTTCAGGCTTCACGAAAACATGCATTCATTTCAAACACTCAAAATTCCCTACTTGCTTTCCCGGGCTTGGGCCTCTGCAGGAGCTTCTGCACCGTAAGCAGGTCCTCCGTCTTCACTGCTTGAAGCAATTCCTGGTCTTTCCCCATCTTCACGTTATTTATTTATTTAGTTTTACATCCAAAACATCGTCTGTGTGGAGTGCGTTCTAGCCCAAGCGAGTTCTCTGCAGTTTCCTCCCTATATTGCGATGTGGTTTTGCAGGGTGCAAAGAGGCTTGAGTGCTCTCGGATGGAAGGATGCTCGGATCCCGAGAGCTGGTTCACACACAGCGTGACGAGCAGAACAACAGATGCAATTCCAGTTGAAAGCGATGAATGATCACTGTGCTCATACGCGACGTACGCCCAAAGTGGAGAATGTCTCACACTTTTGCTGCAATTTTCTTACAATAGGTATTCAGATGATAAGGCTGACGGCTTCCACTCCACTTCAAACAACAATGCTTCCCATCGCAGAATCAGCTGCACGCATGATTCTGGCTGCAACAATGCAAGTAAAAACAACGCATCATTAAATAGCGAAATAAAATACGTAAAATATACTAAACGTGTTTTCAAAAGCCCTTTCGCCGTGGTTGTTTCTTCATGAAATTCGGAGCCTGCATTAGATAAACAGAAGCCAGCCCTGCCATTGCTGCGTGAGCGCCCCAGTCGGCTATATTCGCTGCTTCGTCTCGCCAGTATAGTCTCAGTGCTATGATGAATCTACATGGAGCAGGCTGTGCAATCGCCCCGCCGTGAAGCTGGCTGAGATTGCAATGTTAAATGGCTCCGCTGCATCCATAGGGCGGATCCAAAGGCACAGGACCACCCCTCCTCCCTCTGCCCGGCACTCAAAGGCTGCCAAACGGAGGGGATGCGGAGGTAGGTTCACTATGCCGCTACCATGGATACAAGCGGTGAGAAACGACGCTCCTCATCATATTCCTGTAGGCTACGTTTGCGTTGAACTCAGAGCCCATTGATTCAGCTTTCAGCACCAGTGGCATTTCTCTCCAGAATTATAGCTTAGTCTTACTCCTTCGATCTGCTCTATAGAGCGCACAGGTCTGTCATAGGCTAGATAGCCCACTGTCATAATTATTGGACCATTGGATGCTTCCCACCGAGATGGGTTTTGACACCTTATTGTAACACCACTTGATTGTCTTTTTGTGCCCTCTGATCGGCAAGACCTAATTTACGTCTGCTGAGGAGGTTTATTCTGAGGAACATAATTAGAGCACCGTCTGTTTCCATGTTTTCATCAAATTCATCATATCATTTGCAAATGCAGACTGAAATAGGCCTATGCTTATTCTTCAAGAGGCCTATCGATATCACCATAGGGCTATAGCCTGAAATATGACAATATTTTGACGATGGCACATTGGCCCTCTTCTTAAATTACTCTCTTTATGTGATTCCATATTTCAATAGCATTATAATGTGTGCGCATGTAGGCCTAGACTAGCCTACTTGAATATTAGGCTATGTGAAGGAGACCTACAGTGAAACAGCGTTTTGAACTTTTTTAAATTACATTTTGAACTCTCAAAACAATTGATCCTTCAAAATGAGACTTTATGGAATCAGATAAGGCTTACTAAAAATAACAGTAGCCTACTTTGTCGTTTTTGACGACATCTTGTGGTCAGGTTGAACGATGTCACACGACAAACCAGCTGTGACAAACTGATCAACAGTGACCTCTAGTGAAAGGCTAGCAGATTGTTAGAGAATCCGATAAATATAGTCGTGTATCAGGGTTGATCATCCATATTTTATTTTGGACGGAATGTTGTCGATTGTCCATCTTACTTTCCTCACTGCAAATGCAAGTGGTCTACCAACATACATAGCAATACGTTTGTAAGTCTGCCAAAGCGCCATTTTGGTTTCATGACATTTACGTCATTCTTGTGTGTTGATTGGTTGAAACTCGTTGGTTTTGGTTGGATAACAGCAGAACAGGTAGAGAGGGTTGCTTCTCCAGGGTAGGCGAGGATATTAAACAAAGAACACAAACTGGTGAGAATTCAATTAAACTTTTCTTTTGAAAATTATTTTAAGGACAGTTGGGCGTAAGTAAATTTTAACGCACCAGTACTTTAGAGAAGCGATGCTGTCCTCAACTGAAACGTGAGGATGTGGTGAAGCTCATGCATTAGACATAGAAAATGTTCTTCTTAGCGATAGCTGATGTTAGCTTAAGAGATCTTGTTTCATCTAATGGTAGTGAAACTACTTCTCGTTAACACGTCGGTTTGGTACAGAATTGTAGCTGTGGTGTCTAGGCTCTTATTCATGCGTCTTTCCATCACGCAATTAATTACTGTCAGTTTACTAGCATGTCACGAGGAATGCGTTAGCGTTAGCTTCCTAGTTAACTGCCGTGTGAATGAACAACAGTGATTAGCTAGTAGCTAGCGATGTAACGGTAACACTAGCCAGCCAGTAGCCACTACTGTGCAATGGCCCAGGCTACTAGCTGGATAGCTTTGCTACAAGTATGGTGGCTTTCATCTTCTTTCCTGTTTGTACCTGAGTTCAGTTGTTATTTTAAAAACAGCAACCGTGCTTAAAGTGAGATAATGGCTCACAAGTTAGCATTTTCTTACTGTGAAATCATGGATTAATTAGTGTCTTTAGTGTCATTGCAAACGAGAGACGCTTGACATTAGCTACCTACGTCTGCGTTGACAGGAAGGGCTCAGCAGTGCCTGGGCGCCCAGGGAGCCACTGCCTGAGTCTGTGGAGGCGGTTTCAAGGCAACGAGTGGACATGAACGCGACTAAAGGAGGCCTGGTCATCTTCTCCGCCAACTCAAACCCCGCCAGTCGGGAGTTGGGCAAGAGGATTTCAGAGTAGGTACTTTTTGTAAATATTGTTGTCATTTTGTCTGAGTAGATTCGTTTAATCTTCAGTGCACACATAATCTCTGATGCTTGAGATGTCATGCCCCCCTCCCCACAACTTTGTGACCACTTGACCAATAGTCATTGTTTTAGTCAGAGGTCGGTATGGCTTGATCATGCTCTGTTGTTCTAGCCCTACACTTGCACAAAGCAGAACACATACACATACACGCATAGCATATGTATAATTAATATAGGCTGTATAGTTGTCTTCGTGATTTGCTTTCATAACACCATGTCCCTCATGACTTGCTTTGTGGTTGTTGAGCAGAAACGACATGATGTAACAGTAACAGGCCTTGGCCATGCCCATTGTCCTGTTAGTTTACTTATGAAATGTTACATTACGCCTGACCTGTCTTGAGAACAATTTTGCCAATGTGAATTCAGTGAGGAAGAGCCAAACATGCCATTTGATTCATATGGTCTACCTGGGCTACATATTTGTAAGAAGCAAATTAGCTAATTTTCCTATCATCTTTTTCATGAAGTTAATCATCTCTGCCCTTCTGAGTTGTAAGGCAACTGGCAAATGTCTCTTCACTGTCATCATGGACTGAAAACCACCCCCTTGTCTAACAAAGTGGGGTAAGGTAAAATTTTGTCTCAGACAAAATATCCTTGGATACTGGAAAAAAATCTACATTGTCGTCACAACAAGAGGAACCACTTCTTGTTCTCAGGCGCTTGTCGAAAAAGCCCTAGAAAAAACCCCACAGTGTCTTGCATTCATTTAGTGTTGAATTAAAAACAATTGTCGCAGCACTTAATCATAATGTCTGTTTTTGGGGAACAGATGGCACATGCCATGTGTGCCTCAAGTGAGTTGAAATTTACTGGCACTTTTGTCCAAAGTGACTTACAAGTGAGGAATAACATTCAAGCAAAAATGTAACCAGGGATGTTAGAGTGACAATAAATACTATCTTACCAACTTTTAACTGTTGTTAGCTAACTACTGCTTCAGTTGTCATTTGCTGCATGAAGGTTGAAAGTGTTTGACTTTAGCTGTGTGTGTGTGTGCCTTTCTTTGCAGACGGCTGGGGGTGGAGCTGGGGAAGGTGCAGGTGTATCAGGAGGCCAACAGAGGTGAGACTCACAGACTGGTGAGTTGTTATCGCTGGGAAAGCAAAGAGTGGGAACCGCAACCCCAAGGCATTACAAAACAACAGCAAAACGGGAGGAGAAAGAGTGTGTGAGATTTTGTGTGTGTGTGTGTGTGTATGTGAGTGAGTGGGAATCGTTTAGATGTGCTAACAGGATGATTGGTCCACTCCTGGCTCTGCTTAGCTGACCTTGAATTGTTGGTTTTGCATTTCGGCATTACCCGCCGGCCCATTCTTTGCATGCCTGAACAGTGGATAGACAAAACATGTTGTGTCAGAGACCTGCACTGGACCTCTATCTTGTAATTGAACTGACAAGCTTTGTGCAGAGCCAGGCTGGCGTAGGTCTACGTTTGTGTGGACATAACACACACGGTCACGGTCGCCAGGGTGACTCTCGTCACCAAGCTTTGTTTGCATTCGGCTCAGAATCGTTGAATATCAAGCTATGTTATAGCTCCCTGCCATTAGTTTAGGACAGATCACGTACCACAACAGTTAATCTGTAATTGTGACTTCACTAGCTGTTACTGATTGCCACATCTTTGTCTCCATAGAAACACGGGTACAGATTCAAGAGTCGGTTCGAGGAAAGGATGTCTTCATCATCCAGACAGTGTCCAAGTAAGAAAGATTTGATTTGCCCTCCGAAAGGCCCAGGGCAGAGACAAGCAATTAAAACTTCCCTTCGTCTAAGCATTGATGTAAATAACTGATGGAAACTCAAAGTCAAATCTGAGGGAAAATCTCAAGATAACCACCACACCACTCACCCCAAACCCCACTGCCTTCCTCCCCTCCGCAGGGATGTCAACACCACCATCATGGAACTCCTCATCATGGTGTATGCCTGTCGGACATCCTGCGCAAGGAACATCATCGGCGTCATCCCCTACTTTCCCTATAGCAAACAGTGCAAGATGAGGAAGAGGGGCTCCATTGTCTCCAAGCTGCTGGCCTCTATGATGTGCAAAGCAGGTGAGGGGAACGTTCTGGTGCCTAGAACTCACTGTCCAGGAAAATAACAAGCTGTGATGTTCTACTTTAACTTCTCCCAAGGCAGTCAGAGACTTGCCACTTGTGCATGTTGATGCCTAAAAATATTGCACAAGTAATTGTTGCATGGAAAATTAAAATAACCTCAGGCTGAAATCATTGCCCTCTGCAGGTCATACTGTTTTTGGGAATATTTTTGTCATAAATCCTGTAGTCCGATGTCAATTGGGTGGTTTGAAAATTAAGGCTTCAGTTATACTCTGATGAATTAACATCAAAGGTTTAGGCTAGGTAATGCCTAACCCATAAATTGCATTAGAACTTCCATATTGGTGTTGCATTTATGCAAATGTGTCCTCAGAAGTAAGGCTTTGGTTAAACATTAAGATCCCTGGCTGCAGGTCTTCAGAGATGAAGGGGGGAAAATTGCAGCGTTTGTTGATAAATTGTTGTGACTTGAGTCCCCTGTGAGGGTATGATGGTGTACACTGAGATTAATATTGCATGCTTTTATGGACGTCTTTACAGCCTTGCTGTACAGCACTCTGCTTTCTGAACTTCTTTGATACATTCCCATTCATTTATTCAAGTTGCATTTACATTTCTTTCATTCAGCAGAAATTCATGTTGCGAATTGTGTCTGTGGAGCTGTAGATTCAGCAACTCTCTGCAGACTTAAAAACGGTTTACAATATTTATCCCATGCCAGCATTTGAGTTTTTTGCATTTTAGATAGATGGTTATCAGATGAGGAAGGCCTTACTGGGTCAATAGCTCCCCTCCCTGATCTTTACACATGCAGTCACCCATAGGAAGAGAAAGTGCTACATGCTAATACAGGGTCTGCTGAATAGCGAGTGTCGGTGTTACTAAAAATAGACCAGCGCATAATGCATCATGGATTGACCGGACAAGACAGGTGGTATCAGGTAGCTTACGCTATAAGGAGTTGATGGAAAGACCTGCATTTTGCGCCTAGGTGCAGTCTAAAACAGGCACGTCACTGAAGCATTTAATTTGCTGCAACAATTAGCTTCCATTATAATCAATGGAACTGGCTACAATCAATGGAACTGGTGGCACACACATGCAAACAAATTAGACCGGTCTTCTAAAACTATTTTCACACTCTCAACCCTTCAGATGTTGTACCTGGTGTAGCCTGCCTGTAACTTCTACGCCTAGTATGGAGCTGTGTCTTGGACTTTCCATACCACTGCCCAGTTTGAGTGCTATTAGCAATGTGCAGCAACCAAGTAATATTGATCCCATCAAATTGGGGGGGGGGAATACTTTATTAAGTGACAGTTAAAAGCATAATAATGACAAAAACACTTCCATGCAAATTGATTTTACAATGGCTGATTATTAATGCTGTTTTCAGTAACCAACACAGTGTGCTACTTGCTGTGTCAGTTTTGTTTACACGTGACAAAGGTTGCTAAGGAAACAAAACGCATGCTGTCAACCCACCACTGAAGATGGTAATCTTGTATTTCGATCCCTTAAGCAAGTCATTCTATGTGCATTCTACGCTGCCAAATCGCTGGTGCGTTGGGGTCCTGTTCACCCTGCCGGGACTTATTTTCCTATAATGACCGGCGTTCTATATATTATCCCTTACGTAATGACCAGGCTTAGGAATGAAAGCAGTGAGCCAGATACTCACTCAGCACTCAATGTAAATTCAAATCACAAACTCAGAATGTAGCTTAAAAAGAGTTGAGACGTGCTCTTTATCCTGTGCACTCTACTCCACATCTCTAATGCTGTCGCAAGTGTCACACATGAAGTTGTCCGGCCACAGTGTCACACCCATTTTCAGGACTGGCATCTCAAACAATGCGCTATAATGGTGTATAAAGGTTCTGCTCAGCAAGCTTCTTTGGCATAAACTGCTGCAAAAAGGGCTACTCTTTCACTTAGCACTTTAAGGTAACATTTCACTGTAAGTTCAGTTTTGCTGGGCTCATCTGTGCATCTTTTCATAGTGTTTTTTGTAGTGCCACCACGCACCTGTGTATGGACCTAAGTCCAGGGTACGTGTGTGATGTTTTTAAATGTTTTGAAACATAACTCTTATGCAGGCCTCACCCATCTCATCACCATGGATCTGCACCAGAAGGAGATCCAGGGCTTCTTCAACATTCCTGTGGACAACCTGCGTGCATCTCCTTTTCTCCTACAGTACATCCAGGAGGAGGTAGGTGTTGTGTGTGTGTGTGTGTCTGTGTGTGTGTCTGTGTCTGTCTTTTCAGTCTAACTTTTGTTTTGGTTTCCAGTTGGATAATTTGGTCCTGGAAAAGTGTGTCGTGGACACCTGTTTGTTTGGCTTTTTATTTTGTGCCAGTTGTTGATCTTCTACCCTTCAGCTCACCATTGAATCATATGTGCTTCTCATCCACAGATTCCTGACTACAGAAACGCTGTCATCGTGGCCAAGTCTCCAGCCTCGGCCAAGAGGTGAGTATCCCACTGGTTGAAGTCAACTGACTGCTTCCTGACTCCAATTATCTGTCCCCGACAGTGGAGGCCCCTGTAAGAAAAACACCTCATGAATAGATGGACACATGGTTCATTGTTAGTGTAGCCTACAGGATGAGTGAATGCATCAGTATACTTCCTAACTTGCGTCTTCACTTTGCCATGTACAAATGCCATGTTATTTTTGACATGATTTTACTGTCATTATTTCAGTTTTCCACTAGGTGGCTCAAGTGAGAGGTATGGGTTGCCTGGATAACAGATGAATTGGGAATCTTTGTAATGCTTTGGTGAAGATTTGGTTTGAGTTTGATTTGGTTCATCTGAAACCTGCAATTCTGTCATTGAGCCTAATATATGTATGCACAGTCAGTGCCGTAAGTTCGGGCACCTGTTCACATGCTTAAAAACGCCATCAAAACAGTTATTGAAACAAAAAATGCCCACGAGTAATCTAGATTGCTTGCTGCCATATAGGGGGCTTTGTACACAGTTGACGTTGTAGGCTATCCTTAGCCTTAGGCCCGTTTCACACCGGGAACGCGGCGTGAACGTCGCGCTGCCATTTAAAATGTCTCCTTTTCTCACATAATTTTTTTTCTTCACTGTTTTGAATGGAAACGCTTCCAAGATGCTTGCGTGTGGTGTGAAAAATATGAGTGAGTTCTATTCCTAGCATGCACGTGTTTTTGGCGCGGCTCGAGTCGTGCCTGAGACGTGCGTGCCTCACGCAGGCGGTGTGCAAGGTCTAACCTGTTAACATGGAAGCCGAAATAAAAACAGACACGTCACGCAGCTGACACGCTCATGCCATGCACCCGGTGTGAAACGGGCCTTAGTATCTCTAATTCATGACAACAGTAACACAATCCAATAGTTGTCTGAATCAGTTGCTTTCCGAGCTGGACAGACAGCCTGCTTGTTCCATCCTTGCCTGATTAATTTCCCAGCCCTATCAAATACTGATTGCTCTCACTGCCTTTGCCGAACTGAAAGTCATTCTCACACGATCGACTGAAGGCCTCGGTAACACCTACATAAGACAAATAGGCGAGCATTTAAACTGATGCACATAACTGGCAACTGTCTGTACTTCCCTCAGGAGCATCAGTTACCTTCCTAGTTACCAGTGCTCCCTGACGATGATTTAGTTCCATTTATTGTAAATGACCAGGATTTAATCTGCAGCCTGTAATGTGTCTGACGAGCCCACTACTTCTCCCCCCTTGTATTCAGGGCGCAGTCGTTTGCAGAGAGGCTACGGCTGGGCATCGCGGTCATCCACGGAGAGGCGCAGGACGCCGAGTCGGACCTTGTGGATGGCCGGCACTCTCCTCCAACGGTCAAAAACGTCGGGGCCATTCATCCCAGCCTAGAAATCCCACGTAAGATGAGCGGTCGCCGTCTCGCTTCCTCATGTCAGCCGCTTGGTTCCGCAGTGTGCAGCTTAAGAGAGCTGGTGATGAGTAGCAGCCTCTGCAAGGCAGCTTTCATTTCATCATGGCTTAAAGCTCTTTCTCTCTATTTTTTTCTTTCTCTCCCTCTTTTTTTCTTTCTCTCTTCTCTTTTCTTTCTTTTTTTCTTTCTTTTTCTCTCTCCTCTCCTGTCGTCCAGTGCTGATCCCCAAAGAGAAGCCTCCAATTACAGTGGTGGGAGATGTAGGTGGGCGCATCGCCATCATCGTGGTGAGTCCCCACACACACACACTAGAGTGCGGATCGGGCCGCAAATTTCTGTCCGAACCCGGCCCGCGTCCGACAGAGTTGCGTCCGAACCCGACCCGAACCCGACAGGCATTTTCATTTTTATGTCCGAACCGAACCCGACCCGAGCCCGACGCAGATGATGCCTCAGATATTCCCATGCTAGTGATTAAACGTTCACGTTTGTGGATAGCCTGTCTTTTTAGCCCATTAAACAGAACACACAACAAATTGTCTACAGAATCAGATGAGCGTGCACGCACGCAGGTCACACACAGCGCACATTAACACAAGAGGCCCAAGCAAGCATAGCCTATTGAAATAGAATTCTTGTCTTACCATTGACGAAAAGTCGTGAAATGAACTGCAACAGTCTTTGAAACTACAGTGCCTCTGTCACTGATATGCAGCATCGACGTTAATTGGTGCAACTCGAGGAAATCCTCATCCAGTTGAACGAGACGACCTTATAGCCTACTGGTAGCCTATGTCTTTACCACAGTATGCAACGCAAATAATCTTAAAATCTCCTGATAGGCTAACAACTTTTTTTAACGTCACCCAAGACTGTGCTTATGTGCATATGTGCATAACCATTTGTTTATGTAGTCGTGACAACGCGTGTGCATTTCAGGCTGCATGCCTGAAATGCGTTGTCACGATAAACAAATCTTGCACACAGGAAGAAAGCTATTAGCAGAGCCCGTCTACGGAGAGCCTTCCCACTCCGTATTAAGTCCCATTGTACCGAATTTTGGATGCAGTTCCACCAGAGTTCCACTGGGGGCGATTGCCATGAGTGCAGAATTAATGGGAGTCAATGGAGCTAGACAGCTAAATTTGTCTCTTTCACCTGATTGTCGTTGACAAATCTCAGATTTGATTGTAGTTTGTATAACTTCAACATGGGTTATAGGTCAAAAGTTGAATGAACGAGTACTTATGTCCTTATGATTTCTTACAGGTTGGGTCGTTGTTGCACATAACACGCTAGCATTGTGCTAATGAATGACGTCATTGACACATTTGAAAGGCTTTTTAGAACAATTAAGTGACTTTAAAAAATATAATACTCAACCAAGTGTATTTTCTTTGCTTCCCCTTTCGAATGCAATACTCAAATTACTTGAAAAAAAATTATATGGATTTTGAGGGGTACAGCTCCATAGACCTCCATGCATTCTGCAGTCGTGGACGAGCGCCCTCATGTGGAACCACAGAAGGAACTGCAACCAGTTCAGAAACCGGAAGTTTTCCGAGAGTGGCAGTTCTCCCCTTATTAGCCATTCTCTGCTATTAGGGTCTTTTTTACATTTTACTTTATTCTCAAAAAAGAAACGTTTGCATCATGTAAAGCAGACCTGTTGGTTACCCAACATAATAAGGAATTTTAAATGTAAAGCTTCCAATGCATATCGCCCCCATGTGTCCGAACCCGACTACAATTTCTAAATATTTGTCCGAACCCGACCCGACCCGTCGGGTCCCATCGGGTAGCCACACTCTTAACACACACACACACACACACACACACACACACACACACACACACACACACACACACAGTGCTCTGTATTCATGGCCGACATCCTCCTCTCTATTTGTCATGCTGGCTTGGATTGTACTCGGTTGCAGCCAGTCTGTTTTAATGATGCACTGGGCTCCATCCTGTTCTACCAGCCACCTAGGTTTCAGTTATTTTAGCATATGTGTTCACACTTTGAGGCTGGAGCGTACTTGTGAAACTGTTACATATTTAGACTTAAACAAGTTTATTTTTTATGCATCCTGTGTGTGTGTGTGTGTGTGTGTATAAGCCAAATGGTGCAATACCCACAGAGTATAATGAAGGAAATTATCTCTTTTCACTGGAAATAAAATAAATAAATAATAATAAAAAAAATGTTTCCTATTTAATCTTTGAGTAGAGCAGCTGCTGATAAGAAATCGCAAGAGGAGAGCAAATGTTCTGACCGGAGGAGCATGACTGTCTCCTCTTTCCCCCCACAGGATGACATCATCGATGATGTGGACAGCTTCCTGGCCGCAGCAGAGACTTTAAAGGAGCGGGGGGCCTACAAAATATTCGTCATGGCGACGCACGGCATTCTGTCATCAGATGCGCCGCGGCTCATTGAGGAGTCCGCAATTGATGAGGTGATGTTCTGCACGGCTTGGCTTAAAAAATGAATAAATGAAGTAAAACAAATGTTTAACTATTCCTGAAGAAGGTTACAAAAGTAGATTTGGAATTGACACAAATGACAGTGAAAGTGCAAACAGAAATTACAATGTCATTTATTTATCAATTACTAGATCATGGATGTGGTTTGGCATCAGTATATTAGTTTAACTGAAGATTCAGAAATGGTGGAAATAGTGTGCCGGCCACTGGCAGGTTTTAGTGGCATTGGGTCTCTGTACGTCATCGTGTGGTCATCTCACTCAGCAAGCTGAAAAGCATGCATTGCTCTAAGCCAGCGCTGTAATCCACTACTTGAATCCTAACGCACCACCTTATTTGTTGAATTTGAATGTTTTACTTGTATAATATGTGTGTGTAGTTATCTTTATATCAAGAATGGCAGATTAATGAGTAATATGATGGTCAAAGCAGTTTAAAAAAAATTACAACTTTAAAAGCCTTGTAGTAGTTGCATTCACTATGTGAAAGACTTTAACCACTGCCCACAATGAAATGAGTCAGTGCTGTGGTCAGATTTGCAGCTCTGATGCACTGCACCTGCCTGATGTTTCATTTCAGTGAAAAGCAATTCAGGAGCCTAGCTTTTAAAATATACAGTAAATAATGTCCTTGATACTTTAAGGTGTGAAGTGCCCTTGACTCTTCACAAAGGAAACTGTATGCACTACGCACCCTATTGAGTGGCCTGGTGTTCATAGCTAAGTGTGGCCTGTGTCCTGTCCTGTGCAGGTGGTTGTGACCAACACCATCCCCCATGAGATTCAGAAGCTGCAGTGTCCAAAGATCAAGACAGTGGACATCAGCATGATCCTGTCCGAGGCCATCCGCCGCATCCACAACGGAGAGTCCATGTCGTACCTTTTCCGTAACATTGGCATGGACGACTGACAGAAGCTCTCTAGCAGGCATCTCAAAACCCACCCACCCACCCACCTCCTCCGAACTGCCAGACAAATTGTGTGCGCAGAGGTCAAGGCTTTACCCATCATGCACCTCTTATTCAGATTAATTATGTGCTGCAGGGTCAATGCTTGTATGTCTTAATCATTATTATATTGTTTTTGTTTTTTGTATGTTTGGATTTTTAGTTCTAGCTAACTTAAAATGTGTCTGTGTGCTAAGCGGACAGGTCAAAACTTAGTAGCATGTATGACCGTTTTTGGCGAGCGCTAGGATAGACGAGGTCACAGTCGTAATGCAGTGCAAGATTGCAGATGGTTACACTTGAACAGAAATATCAGCTTATTTATTTTAAACTAGCCCGCCCCGCCCCACCCTAACCCCCCATCCCCGATGTCACACTCTCTTCACAATGCCTTTAACTTGTACAATGGGCGATAAGCCACTGGATTTCTGTCGGCCGTCTCAACTCTGCAAGCGCTCATTTCTTTTTGCGTTTGACCGATAGTGAAATATGTTACAGCAACTGGGCACTCAGGCTCTGTGCATTCCACCCTCCGAGGGACTGTGCGTGTGCGCTATAGCATTTCTTCAGTCACACTTTGGTGTAGTGTACCGTAGTGACCATGACCAACGATAGTGCATACAGTATTGTGCTGCTGCCATATGCCAGTCTTGGGTGTCAATACCTTCATATCTTTCAGTGTAATAATGGTGCCACAATATGTTTTTGTTATGTGATAATGTGGAAGCAGGCTGGAGCTGCACTTAAAAAAAGTTGAAATAACTGTTTAATATTAAGACAGTTTGGGAAATAACTGTCAAAAGATGCATAAACTATATGATCACTGCTTTAAGTGAAAGATGACAAACTAGACTGAATGTGTTTCTTTTTTTGTGTTTAGCCCCCCCCCCCCCCTTTCTAACTTGGTCTACTAATGCTTAAAATGTTTGCCTGAAGAATTCTTGCCACTGATTACTGAGACCATGTGTGTGCACTGTAGCTTTGGTGATGAGATCGTGGTCGATATTTCAGGATTTCCTGTCTCAGAGAACTTCAAATCTTTCATTTAAAACTAAGAGGCGATTGCAGGGTCTTTGTAACTGTACTAATAATTCAGGCTTTTGTATTTATTTACAGCACTTGATGGTCAAGAATAAAAAAAACAAAAAAAGCTGAATGGAGACCAAAAGTTGAATTCTATTGTGCGTGATTTCATGTGGGACACAGAATTCCCCAAAAAGAGAACATGCACACTTTTTTACAGTTTTTCCCAATTGCTAAAACACAATTTCTGAAACCTTGCTCCGTTTTCTTAAAACATTAAACACAAAACCTCAGCTTCAAGCACTATTTACAAAACCTCTGACTCCTCTTGCAAAATCAAACTTTTACTTCAAAACAGTTTTACTTGTGCTCAAAAACAAACACTGCTCTCAAATCATAAACAAAGAGATCAAAATGATATACACTATCAAGCAGTCAGTAAACAATATACTAGAAAAAATAGAAAACACATTGTTCAAAACATATAGTTCTCACAGAGTAGTACATTTTTAATTTCAAATCAAATTTCATATTTTTCCGTCATTGTCTTTTGATGAACGAAAACATCAAGTACTACTTTGCTTTGCTCTTTGCTGTCCTCCTCCTTGTACCCCTATTTTTACGGTACCCTGCATCTCACAAACTTGTCCTTTGATTCTTGTTCTTTGTTGATATGAACTTGCAACCAGTCAAAATCTATTGAGCAGTCTGTACTGTAAACAAATGGAAAGCACAATGTTCAGGGGCCATACAATAATTTGTTTACAGTATTGTACAGTATACAGCCTACAATGCACTGTACTACAGTGTCCAATGAAAATCCTCTTTCTTGCCATCCTCCCCTTCCTCCTCGTCCCCCACCTCGCATATGCACTCGTCCTCGTCCTCTCACATAGTTTTTTCTAGCCATTCTCAGTACCACCTTCAACAACCTGTTTGCTCTCTGAACTGGCTTATATAGGTTTTGTCACATCATTTGAAACAAGCGAAATCAATTTTGAGTGGTTCTGTTTAATAAGTGACATGTGTATGTCTATTTCTATTTAATTTTTGGCACTTGTGTTTACCAGTATGGATGCATGTGCATTAGAGTGCAGAATGTGTTTTGAGACTGAGAATGTGTTCAAAGTTTTGCTAAAAATTGCAAGTGAGATCTGCAAATTGTGTTTTACCATGTGAAATGGTTAAAGGTATTGACAACAGACTGAACAATTAGCTTAATGAGTTCAAGCAAATGGGAACTTTCTTCAGCCGATGGGTTTTAGTGTTTTAGCAACTGAGAAAAACTAATTTGAAATCACCCCCTTTGGCTGCAGTATTAATGTCATACAGCAGGGGGCACTTGATGCAATGTTCAGTGTGCAGATGTTTTCAGATGTGGCCATTGCAGGGATAAAGTGTCTCGCATACATCTGACTTACTCTGTGCTCAGCCTCGCCTCCATCTATTGTTCTTGAAAGAATAATGATGCCAAAAACACATTGTGTATGAGTTGCTGCCTGTGTTTCAGGAAAAGGTGTGTGTGTGTGTGCTTGAACGTGTGTGTGTGTGCGAGTGCCCCCCCCCCCCCCCCCCATCTTCATTCTCCATCTGCCAGTATGGTCTCCTGAGCACACCATGTAGGTGCTTACACAACCCAGCTGGGGAATTAATGAGGAGTGATCTCCATGTATTGTTTCATAGCTCTTAGGCACACCAAGACTGTGAGGCAGGATTAGAGCAGACAAGAGGATTGCTTTAGCGCAATCTCCCCCCCTTTTTTTTTTCAGTTGCTCACCTCACCTTTGCAAAGAACGCCGACCACACGTGACAAGGCAACAGTGTTATTCTAGTCAAACAAGGTGCTTGCTTAATCTCTTGGTGACTTTGCCCTTGTTCATAGGGTTACTTCTTTGGAAAGGGAAAACGTCAGGACTTTAGGTGTATCCCTTCCTGTGAAAGGTGGGGTGTACAAAAACATCCAAATAAAATATGTAAAGGGCAGTATGTCAAATTGATATAATTCCACACAATCAGGCACTTAGTTCTCAGGAAGTTTCTTTTGATTGGTTGTTTTGTCATTCTATCCTCAAGTCAACTTTATGAAACATACATGGGAGTCCTGGTCATAGTTGGCCAAGGTTTGAAGAAAAAAAACTATCAAAGCTGTTTTAGTTCTTATGAAAGCTATTATTCCACCTCTGTAGTTGATCACAGAATTGAAATTATTACAGTTTTTTTAAATCGCTAACAAGCGCTTACCCATACTTCAGATACTTTTTCTAAACTCTTAACACAGACTTACACCTACAAAACACAATTGGCCAAATGGATAATTTTCTTCTCAAAAACACATTTTGTTAAATATATACTAACTTCATTTCAATACAGAAAACATCTTTCTCTGCACACACTAACTTTACCAAAACACTGGAAATCTGACTCAAAATGAGTTTATTCTGTCAAAGAATAACACTTGTTTTCACTTCACAAGGTACATGCAGTCAATAAAAGTACACCAGGTTTCAAAATACTGGCTATTGTTGACATTACAAAAACTGCATAGACTTGTATGTTTCAGTTTTACAGGTATTTGCATGCAAAACATGCTATCCACCGTTTTTACACTAAATTTCTTGGTTGGGAACTGTATGTCCACATGTAATGTTCACGTTCAAAAGCATTCCAGTAAAAAGCAAATCAGTTTTTTTCCCTTTACTGTTTACAGGTAGGCTACAGTAGAAATACTGTTTACAGTATGATAGAACAGAAAAAGTTTTACAGTATTGCTTACAGTGAACAAAATATCCATGAAACACATAAGAGCTGAACAAAAAACAACAGCAAAAAGCCCAGATAAAAAGGGGGGGAACTAAAAAAAAAACACAAAATTACTGTATCTAATCTCTGCGATCTTCAGAGTTAGGCCGCACGTTTTCATCAACATCGCATCTGATATTATTCAAGGCGATGCACCTGGGATAAAACCATTTGATAGCAGAAGCAGAGGTTTTTATACTGTATCTAAGGTTTGGAATATTGTGTTTGCTATTGTGGGATGTTGTGTGTTACCATATAGCCTACAGTCTATGTGTGTTAGTCAGGGTTGGGTCAGATTACTTTGAAATGTAATCCATTACTGACTACAAATTACATGGCAATTCAGTAACGTAATCAGTTGGATTACCAAAAACATGTAACGTAATCTGATTACTTTAGGATTACTTCAATAAATATGCCCATTAAGTAAAAGACACCACCACAGAATTGATGAAAGAATTCTCATTCTACTTTTCTCCACTCTTCTCCAAACATGCACAACTCAGCTTAACCTTTATAAGGGCACAGCTGGACAAAGAATTTAGCTTTCACTGGATT
This sequence comes from Alosa pseudoharengus, assembly GCF_046254945.1. NCBI lineage: Eukaryota > Metazoa > Chordata > Actinopteri > Clupeiformes > Clupeidae > Alosa > Alosa pseudoharengus. The sequence goes on from NW_027468774.1 coordinate 36,683,114, forward strand.
TTTGTGACCCAGGGACATGGCCTGAGATTTGCATGAAAAAAGGGAAGCATTAAACCCAAATGACACCATGTCCATTTCAATTGTGGGGGAGAGAAATGTATTATTTTGGGATGTTTTTCAACCAGGGGGACCTGGTAACTTTCTCAAAGTAGACGGTAACACTAAAACAAGAGGCTACATTAAGATTAGGAGGAAAAGATCAGGCAGTGTACCGAGAGTCCTGCCCCAATAGTATGTAAGTTAGTAAGTTAGTATATCTTTTGATCCCGTGAGGGACATTTGGTCTCTGCATTTATCCCAATCCGTGAATTAGTGAAGTCGAACCAGCAAGCCCAAAGGCCGAAGCCCTAACCAGTAGGCCATGGCTGCCCCAAAAGGCAGCATTTGAACATTAAACCACACAATGATCCAAAACATACAGCCAAACAAGGCAAGAAATGGTTAACAGAGAACAATATCAACATTTTAGAGCGGACCTCAATCCGTCAAAAAAGTGAGCACAAGGCCAAAGTGATGGCAAATAATCGTTCCTGCCTCAAACTCCAGATTGCTGCTAAAAAGGTGCAGTCTACAATCATTGTGGAGACATGAAGAGGCTTGGTGGGTATTATATGAACCATTTTGAGAGCTGTGGTGGTAAATAAAGATGTTTCCAGTGATTGTTTAAAAAGGATATGAATAATTTTGAAAACGCAATTTTTCATAAAAATGTTAAAAAAGATAACACTTTTTTTATTCCATGTTTTTACCACATTGTCTTGCAACCTTTTGGCATGTGCAAGTGTCATTTTAAGTAAAAAAAAAACATATTCGTAAGGAGAAAATCAATATTTGCCAGGGGTATGAATAATTTTGTTCTTAACTATATCTTAAAAAAGTCTAAAAAATGTGAACATCCGAATGAACTGCTTGTCAAATTAAAAGATAGCTAGGCTATCATAAAAAAGTTTCATTGTTTGCATGATAAAATGTAATCAGGTAATCCCCAACAATGTAACTGTAATCTGATTACACAATTTTTTTATTGTAATCTGGGCTGATTATAGTTACTTGATTTTTGTAATCTGATTACGTAATCCAGATTACATGTAATCCGTTACTACCCAACCCTGCCTATTTCTAAATTACTTTTTCTGTCAAAGATACTAGAAAAGGTTGTCCTCTCTCAGGTTTCTTCTTATCTGAGTGAGTTCAATATATGTGATAAATTCCAATCAGGTTTTAGATCTCTGCACAGCACTGAATCGGCCTTGCTTAAAGTCCAAAACGACATTCTCTTAGCAGTTGATTCTGGATCTTGCGCCCTCTTGGTGCTTCTTGATCTGAGTGCAGCATTTGACACCATTGACCATAACATCCTATTAAAACGCTTGGAGGATGAAGTTGGTCTCCAGGGTTCTGTTTTGCAATGGTTCTCTTCTTATCTTAGTGATAGATAATTTTCAGTTAGTTTAGGCAATTTCTCCTCTTCCTCTGCCCTTAAAGTGTGGTGTTCCTCAGGGTTCCATTTTGGGCCCTCTTTTATTCTCTCTTTATATGTATATAGGACGCAATAGGATATTTGTTTTCAAGTAGCAGGGAATTCAAGCCAAAACGTTGCAACTCTGCCATCAATCATTATGTTAAGCCCAACAAACGACTCTATACACGATTTCAATGCCAGATTTAGTTTCGATTTCTAGAGCTCACAAGTCAACGGAGAGTTGCTAGACTAGCCCTGGGGCTAGGGGCGCGTCTAGATTTCTAGGCTAGGCCTGACCCACTCCACTCTCAACAGACTTCAGCTAGTTCAAAATGCAGCAGCTAGATTATTAAGGGGCTCTAAGAAACGTGAGCATATAACTCCTGTGTTGGCTAAGCTGCACTGGTTGCCTGTGGAGCACAGAGTTAAGTTTAAAATTTTACTTTTTGTCTTCAAAGCCCTCAGTGGTTTGGCACCTAGTTACATAGGTGACCTACTAATTCCTTACAGCACTCCAAGATCACTTAGGTCTTCATCTCAGAATATTCTCTATATCCCCAAAACACGCCTTAAAACTAAGGGTGATAGAGCCTGCTCTGTTGTTGCCCCCCAACTCTGGAATAGTCTACCTGTACATATTAAGTCCTCTCCAACCATTGACTGCTTTAAGTCTAACTTAAAGACTTTCATTTTCTCCCAAGCTTTTAATCTACCTTAATACCCCCCCCCCCCCCCCACACACACACACTCTTTATTCTTTATTTTATTTTTGACCAATTTGTTTATTATTTCAATTATTTATTTATTTCCCCCCCATGTTATGTTATTATTGTTGTTGTACCATTGTCATTGTTTTATGTTTGTTTGTAAGCACTTTGGTTCAACTCAGTTGTTTTTAAATGTGCTATAGAAATAAAGTTGACTTGACTTGACTTGACTTGACTGTCAACAACAATTGCCTCGCATGCTCAGCTTTTCTTGACTTAGCATTGAAGCTTGTGTGTATACAGTATATGTTTGCATAATAATACACATATGTATGTGTGTGTATATCTAATATTTATATTTTTCAATACAATGCAATGTAAACAAGCACTATAAAAAGTATGTGACAGAAAAGCATGAAGTATATGTGACAACACAAATAGTGGAAAAACTGCATTTTTCCAGATCTGCATGCATGCAGTCTCAGGTCTCATTTTTGACTGTTTGCTCAGTACTCTCGTCTCGGTGGGAAACTACAACATGCCATACGCTGACTTTGGTAATATTTCTTAAAATGGCTTAAGGAGTTTTTTTTTTTTTGGCATAAGAGGAGGTTTTATTCAGTGGAGCTGATCTCATATACAGAATTTGCTTGGTCTGAAAGATAGGAGATGGCTTTGCATACAGAGCAGCTCTGAACTGTTTTTCTCTTTAGTAGAGTTGTTACTGAGCCCATATTTAAGGAGATCATTAAAGTCCCCATTTGACATGAGCATACACATGTGGAATGAGACAGACCAGAGGAGGGCCTTTAGCACTAATAAACCATATAGTAGGGGGGCCTATGTGTCTAATTTGGGGGCTTGTGGGATTCGCATGTTAATTTTTGGAGAGTATTATATCTTTGTTCTAGGGGTTCTTAAGAGTAAAAAAAAACATGTCTCCATTTTTTTTGAAGGTTTTGAAGGACCCAAATCAAAGGTCAAATTCAGAAAAGGTCAAATATGGTGTTTTGTCCATAAACCTCACATTGCTGGTATTATAGCATAGGGTTTGGTGCCTACAAGGTGTGCAAAAGTGGGCCACATAAACAATACAACATTATAAAACATTTTTAGGCTGATGATTGATCTCTTTAACAAGAAATTGTGCCTAAAATTCTCGAAATTGTCCGCTAAAAAAATAATACTTCAATATCAATACAATCAATTCATGCCTATTAGTGTGCTTGAGTGTAGGCCTAGCCTGCTCTGTCAGTTCTTGTCTACACCCATTCAGAGCACAAAGTGCAGAGATCTCTGTTAAATCAAGTTTAATAGACTTAATAGACTTTTACATAGTACCAGCTGAAGTCTGTAAGGCCTTCCGTAGCTTATGTAAGTGTGATGAAAAGAAAGGGTAAAGGATCAGATAGACAGACAGGTGTGTGTGTGTGTGTGTGTGTGTGTAAGAGAGAGAAAGAGAAAAAGAGACACTACCAGCATGGATGGATTATGAACTTTCAGGCCCCTGGGCCCAGATGTATTAAGGGCCATCCACTAATTGTTGCGGGGGACATTTTTAAAAATGTATTTGATGTGATTTCCTATATTCTGGTGCATTTGGGGGATGGCCAATACTTTAATTCAATCAGATTCATAGCCTATATGTTGATATGATGTGTTGATACTGAGGCAATGATTCCATGCAATGGCTTGGGCCCCCTGACTCCTTGTCTCCCCTGGGCTTGGGCCCGGTAGGCCCATGCAGTAATCCATCCCTGACTACCATTGACAGTTGGCTGATAGCTGGCAGTGATAGAATTTAGAATATTGAATAACCTGAAGCACATAGTCCTCTGTTCTTCATGGTTGGTGATATTAGTGACCTTCTAGCCTTCTACATTTGAGCAAGCACATTTTCATAGTCCATGGTGGCACAGTCTAGTTAGGTTATATTCTGAGGTGTGTCTTTCTGTTAGTCAGGTGATGGCACACATATTCTAAAAGAAACAGATTTTGGGATATGTATCCAGTGGCAGATATGTGTGGACTGGTGAATGAACCATCACTAGAGACATATGCCTAATTTCTTGTTTTTGTCCATGAGAGAGTATAGTAATTCACAGATTGGGTTAAATGCAGAGACCAAATTTCCCTCACGGGATCAAAAAAGTATATATACTATATAGAAATCATGTGAAGCAGGCAGGACTCGGTGTCTTCAGAAAAGACGTGGTAGACCATCTTCTGAACCGGCAGCAACACCTGCAACTGCATAAAGTCCATCTAGAGGGACTTTGTACACTTGTTCAGCAGCAGCTGCTTCCAGCATAGATAAGTGCTTCTTCTGTCAGAAGCAGACAAAAGAGTGTCTTCATGAGGTGTCCTCTTTCAATGCAGGCAACCAACCAAGAACTATAAGTAATATTTTGAAGTCAATGACTTTTAACAGGTAGCCAGTGTAAAGATGCTAGGATGGGGAAAATATGTTCATATTTTTTGTGTGTGTGAGCAGCTGCATTTTGAATAAACGGTTAGCTCTTTAGACAGGTATTATTACAGCCAGCATAATAGCATTGCAATAGCATTGCAATAGTCTATCCTTGAGATGACAAAACATTAATTTCTTGGCATCTGGTAAGGAGAAGGACTTCCTTATCTTTGAAATTTTCCTTAAATGGTAAAATTAAGTTTTGGTGATCTATTTTATGTGATTACTTAGTGCTAGGTCCTGGTCAATTATAACTCCCAGGTTTTTAACACTTGTGGATGAGGTCAGTGGAAGATCACTATATTTAGCCTGTGATGTGGATAGGATATCCCTCATCTTTTTGAACCTAAAACCATGACTTCTGTTTTATCTGAGTTCAAAAGCAGGAAATTATTCGTCATCCATGTCTTTATAGCTCTTATACATGTGTCAAGTTTGGCTAACGGGGTTAATTCATCAGGTTTTATGGAGAGGTATAGTTATGTATCATCTGCTAAACAACAGGGGCCCCAGTACTGAGCCTTGAGGCACTCCATATTTTACCATAATCTGGGTAGATGGTTTATTATGGACCTGTACAAATTGTTGACGGTTAGGAAGGTATGATCTAAACCAAGTGAGTGCTGAGTCTTTGATGCCTATCAAATTTTCAAGCCTAAGTAGTATGTCATGGTCTATGCTGTCAAAGGCAGCGCTGAGGTCCAGGAGGACCAGTATAGATACAAGGCTAGGTTTTTTGAGGGAGAGCTTAATAACAGATGTCTTAAAGGAGAATTCCGGTGTGATATTGACCTAAAGTGTATTGAAACATGATACCGAGTGTGAACGTATGTCTCATAGCCCATCTCGGCTTGTCCCCTGCACTCCAAAATCTGGCGCTAGTTAGCCGATGCTACCAACAGCTTTTTCAATTGTGGTGCTTCGGCATCGGGCTAGCCATGCAAATAAATCACTGTTTTACACCATTTACGAGGCTCAATGTATCTCCACACTTTATTGGTAGACTTCCGAGGGCCCTGACATTTAAAACGAGACATTGAGAACTTTGAAAAAGCACTGGTAGTTTACTTACAAGACGATTTATACAGACAGTATCTTCACGAAGTTTAGCGTTTGCAGCCATCTTGAATTTAGTCACGATAAGTCGAGCGACGAGTAAGAATGAACAGGTATGATAAGGGATCAGATTCCTAAAATAATTCAGTGGAAATGCATGGATTCCAGTTTCTTCCAGTAGCAGCAACTGGAATCCATGCATTTCCACTGAATAATTTTTGGTATCTGATCCCATATCATACCTGTTCATTCTTACTCGTAGCTCGACTTATCGTGACTAAATTCAAGATGGCTGCAAACGCTAAACTTTGTGAAGATACTGTCTGTATAAATCGTCTTGTAAGTAAACTACCAGTGCTTTTTAGCATCGGCTAACTAGCGCCAGATTTTGGAGTGCAGGGGACAAGCCGAGATGGGCTATGAGACATACGTTCACAATCGGTATCATGTTTCAATACACTTTAGGTCAATATCACACCGGAATTCTCCTTTAAACGACTGCGGTACATGCCCTGACAGAATTATTTATAATCTAGAGCAAAACATTATCCAGGAAGGGGAGACCAGTCTTAAGAAGGTGAGTACAAATAGGGTTTAGTAGACTAGTTGTGGAGGTGACATTGTGGAGGTGAGATCTAATATGTTGTGTATATGTAAATTAATTAAATATTGTTTGAGGTCTCATCTGTGATTCAGTGATTTTGCTATCTTTCAGCAATGGAGTTTGTGTATTTGGTGAAACTGATTGGTTATTGATCTTATCTCTAATTGTTTGACAGACAATCATAATACTTACATACAATCATACTGTTGAAAATAATAAAATAACTGTTTTGTGAACTTTATTCAACATAGCCAGTGATTTAGGCAATATTTATGGTGTTAATTATAGTGAAATATACAATTTCACAAAAATAGGGTTAAAACAGGTAAAAAAAAATGGAGACATAATGTTCAATGACCTCTAAAGACAGTCCAACCACTCTCCAAAAATTAACATTTCAATCCCACAGAAACCACATAGGCCCCCTGACTAATAACAACATTTTATCATTTACATGACCGTCACTCAGGTCAGAGAGACTCCCAGCTCATCAAGCTGAATTTTAATTAACTTTGCCCACTTCTGACCTAAAGGCTACGTCTTTATGGAGAGCATATCCACTTTCAACTTGTCTCGGATGCAGGTGTGTGGAATTTGATCTTATTTTGTTAAATTTTTCCTTATGTCAACCTTAAAGACTTGATTAGGATCTGTGAAATAGTTACAAAGCGATCATATTCATTAAACGTCCACAGTAGGCCCACACAAAATATTCAGCCAAATCACGTATTTTAGGGTGATTTAGGACACCAAAGCCAAGAAACATTAATATCCAAAGCTCTGGTTTTTAATGAAAGAAGTTTATTAACGGCACTTGTCTCACACATTTTTGATCAGTTTAATTGTTTACTTCTGTCTTTCAGTAAGAATTTCAACACCTTTAAAAACACTATACAATATTGCTATATACAAACACACACAAAACAGTCACTGTATAGTGAGATGATGATGTGACAACCACAATATAGGTACAAAGGCCTTGAGGTAATTTTGATAAACTGAGTCAGTATTTTTACTGCATCGTCTCAACGAGCCCAACCACAATGCAGAATTTGCCTAGTGCAACAGATAGGTGATCGCTTTACAAACAAAGCAGCTCTACTGTTTTGCTTGGCAGTAAAGTCATTGCCGATCACACATGTAAGAAGCCATTTCAGTTCTCATTTGACATGTGCACCAAGATCACGTTTAATGAGCGTCTCAAACCCTCAGGGCCTCCATTAAATCTGCATGCCTCTTGAAGTATGGGGGCTGTTTGCTTTTTCTTGCTTTGCTAATGTGCTTCAATGGCGGTGCTAAAAGCCTAAAACTGCAATCCACAAAGCCGTTTAAACCCAATGGTAATCAAAAGTTTTTTTGGCTAGCATGAAGAGCTGCTTCCAGAACCAAAAGATGGGAGCGGTGATAGCATAGTGGCTAAGGAGCTGGGCTTGCATGCAAGGGCCAGAAAAGTTATGGGTTCAATTCCCAGCTTCCACCATTGTGCCCTTAATCCCAAGGCACTTAATCCCAAATTGCTCTGGGGACAGTGGCCCTTGTAATATAATTGACATAATGTAAAATCGCTTTCGGTAGAAGCCTCCACTAAATGAATACATGTAAAAAGTCCACATTGGATTGGAAATATACAAAATTCTTCTAGGTATAAACATCAGATAAAAATGAGGCCAGACACCAGGTTAGACGGTGGTTTTCCACCATCTCTGAACATGCTGACTGCAGCACAGCTGGCATTCTGACAGATGTTCACTGTGAGAAATAGTGTTTACTCAGTGAACCCTGAGATTAGAAGGTGACATATCAGGCTCTGCCTGTTTCTTTATTAAAGGTTAAGCACCGCAAAGAGGGATGATGAGCCATCTTCTTCACCGGCGGCATGTCTTTCCAGTTTCCCCACAACCCGAAAAGTGATCCAGTTTTCTGTGACCCACAATTGAAAAGTTTCTTCAAAACTACACCAATACTTGTTTTTAAGGCTCAATATAAAAAAAGAAAAGCATGAAAATAGAATATAAGAGATGGACCTGTAACTGCATATGTATCAAACCACCACTCCGAACTTGGGATGAAGTGTTATTTTGGGTATGGTAATTTAATCATCATGTTTACTTACGTTCAACTAAGCTTGAGCATAGCAACACCCTTAATTTGCATATAGAGAGTCTGTAAGATACTGGAGTGTCTCCTCTCTCAGAGATATGTGAAAAGATTGTGTCCTTTTCTTTTCATTTATGATATAAAATCAAATGATGAAATAAACTGCAGGGTCCCTCCACCTGCTAGGTAAAATCATTAAGGGCATGCACAAATCAAACCATTTTCATTTCCTTTTGTTCCCTTCAAAATAAACAAACATAATTTTACATTTTGGTAAAAACATTGCACAAACACCATATCTGATTATGGAGTCTCAACAGTGAGACAGTCAACGGTCAGTCACCCCTTCAAACGGCATCTTTTTCCCCCACCGCAGTCAACTTCTTCTGACTTGGTGTTCTAGTCATTCTCTCTTTCAAGCTCCTCAGTGGTAACAGTCTTTGGAGCAAAAGGGGAGATTTGGAGGTGGAATTACTGCGCTTCAATTTATCTAAGGCAGACGTGGACTGACCCATGGGGGAGTTGGCCTGACCGGCCACCTGGCATACGAGTTCAGGTCTGTCAAGCGAAGCAGTCGAAGTACTGGCTACTTGGTCGGGAGGCAGGGCACTTGTTGCACTGGTCTTGGTTGAGCTGAACACTTTTCCCTGGAAGTACTTTGAGGAACTTTTCACGGGCGTAGTTGTTATGGCAGTGGCAGGGGTGGAGTCGGGTTTGACAGCAGGACTTTTGGCAGGCCCCTCCGTCCGGCTGGCAAGCGGCGTTCTGGAACCTGGACTGGGTGAGGCTCTGTACAGCTGCAAGAAAAGAAACACTGGGTGTGAGTGCAAAAAAAAACAAAACAAGTCTAGGCTATTTTCTCTCACACAAAGCACACAACTAATCCTGATGATGTTGGTATAGATAATTGCCCTCAATCAAATGTCTGGGCGTTTCGTCCCAGACAGACCTACCCCAAAATCACCAGGGCCTAAGGTAGCTCAAAAAACGGCATACGTTACCTTCTTTCCATCGCTCTCCGTCTTGGGTCTGGCCTGTCCCTGTGCATTCCTCTCCTGGAGATCCCTATCTCTTTCCTGCCCTGGTTTATCACGAGGTGCTGGCGTCTGGCATCCCTCTTTCCTGGATACTTGCAGGCGCGCTCCAGACCTGCTCTCGGCTTTGAGCTGTCCGGCGATATCTGGTGTTGATGTGTAATGGGATTTCTCCACCTTCTCTCTCAGCTGTCTGCCTGCTTCATGTCTCACCTTTGAGGCTGCAAGGTTGCTCGTGCTTATTCCATGGGACAGCTGCTGGTGACCCTTTCTGTCCACCTGCTTTGCAGAGTTGCTCCTTATTGTCGCCGTCGTTGTTGTTGTGGACTCCACCTTTCCATTTGACTGTCCACTGTGCTTGCCTTCCGTTTTCATTGCTTGATCACGCTTGCTCTTCGGAGATGAATCGGAACGTTTTTGCCACACATCTGGCACTGCTGCCTGCCCTTTCTTTTTCTCTAGTCCACGAGGCTTGTTTTGCACAGCTAGACTCATTTCTTTCTGCTCATCATCCTCCTCTGATATAAATAACACTTCCTCTGGTACCCACTGTGTATCTTGACAAGCGTTTTTCCCTTCCTTGGCTGACAAAGCGTGTCGTTTGTTGTTGCTCGTCACTTCAGTCTCCTCTTTCCTCTCTTTCAGCTCGGATGGGTTGAGTTGTGATCCTGCCTTTTCGCACTGACTGCCTAAGTCCTGCTGCATTACCTCCGATTTACTGTTTCTCTCCTGCAGTATTTGCTGGCTAGCTTTCTCTTTTGCCCTGAGTGAATTTTCATCGTATTCATTTTGTGAGACTACAGATGCAGTCCCATTCCTCTCTGCCTTCAAATGATTGACATGTCTTTCCACCATGTCTTGCTTTGTGCCTATCTTCGGATTTAAGTGTGTTCCAGTCTGGCTTGTATCTTCTGGCCGGAGATGATTGTTCTGAAGTTCTGTCTTCTGTGTGCTATTCTCGTTCTGTCCAGATATAGGAGGCTGAGACAAAATTGGCTCCTTGATACCGTTTTGGTGATTGTTGATACCGTTAAGATTGTTGTTCTCACATTTGTGCTGTTTGGACTTAGTGTTTGTGTCACCAATCGTCATGGACAGAATGGTTGTTTCTTTAGTAGTCTTGCTGCTCTGAGTGTGCTTCTTGTCAGTCTGTTGATTGCCGTTTCTAACGTGTGCATTCTCTGAATGTGTATGCGGCCCATTTACATGTACAGATGACTTAGATTTAACAGGCACATTGCCATTACACTGAACATGTTTATCAGACATTGAGGAGTTTTTAGCCGACTGTGCTCGAGAGTCATTAACATTGGATTTGCTGTCAGTCCTGTCAATGCCAGTGTCCATGTCTCTGGTTTTCTCAGTGTCACTGTCTGGGCCTTCAGTTCCTCTGCCGGGTTGGTTAGAAGCAGTGGAACGGGGCTGTTCAGACTTGGCGCCACAGCTAGGAGCTGAGTGGAGATCCTTAGGACCCTGTGGAAAGACAGATATGTCAGCCCCATCACATGAAGCGGCACATTTTGTACATTTAGTAAATGAGCTATGTTTGCTAGGAAATACCTCAGCATTCACCTGTGGTTCTTTATCCCCATTAACCCCAGCCGTGTCACTCTCACACTCATTAATGACATTCAGAGGAACCATTCTCGGGTTTCCTATTGGTGGAGTTAATACACTGTCCTGATCATGCTGTGGCCTAAGTGGTGCTTGCGCTATTAGATCAGCAATCCGTAGCCCCTCACCCTTGGTCTTCAGTGGCTGCACGGATGAGAGAAGGTCCGCCAGTTCAAGGCGCGATCGAGGGGTGGCCTTCTCAGGCAAAGGCTCCTCGGGCATGTGGAATGGCTCCTTGAATCGGATCGCCTGCGACGTCTCAAAGAGCTCGGAGCGCATCAGGTGCGCTTGGAAAGGCTTGCTGGAGTCGCGGATGTTGATGATGCCGATGACGTCGCTCGGTGGATCTGGCTCGGGCCAGGTTGGTAGGTAGTTCATCATGTTGGCCCGCTGCATGTCCACCAACCAGGGGTGGATCCTCGGCTCCTCCAGCATTCTGGGCTGTCGGAAATATTTCGGCAGTTGATTCGCATTTCCCGAGCTGTTCCTGCCTGAGTAAGTCCCAGTGTTCTTTAGAGAGGAATTGGACACCAAGGCGTATTTTGCACTGTACATCTTGCGGGCCAACGCAGCAGCGACTTGCGGATTTTGGATAGACTGTCGGAGAGGTTCGACTTCGGGCTCCTCATCCAGTTTAACGCTGGAAAGGTTCACAGCTCCGGAGGTGAAATACAGATCCCTGAACAGCCTGTCGAAGGTCTCCACAGCCTGACCTGTGAGCATTGTGACGACGCTTCGGTCCAGTCTGGATGCAGTCCATGTGTAGCTGAAATCACACCACAAATAAACATTATGAGGTGGTTTGTGGATTGTGGTTGGATTGGTTAATTAATTAGGTTGTAAGTGACTTATGATTTTCAGAAAAAAAGCACACTTTAACCATCTCACCTGTAGGAGCCGGACACTGACTTGTCTCCATCGACAAACATGAACTTCTGACTTACAACGCCGCAAACTTTCTTTGAAGAGCGAGTGTAGAACTCTGTGCCTCGCGTGCAGGTGACCCGTAAATTCTGTGAAAGAAAAAGTGAAAACAAAATGAAAATGTTGTTTGTGAACATGAGTGAGGTGAAGTAATACCTATTCCCACCTGGAAAAAAACAACCATTTGCAGAAACAAATCATATCCACATAATCAAACAAAAGCATTAAGTAAATCAAGCTTTTATGGCTTAACAAAAAAAAAATGCATTAACTCTCATGGGAGTTTCTCAGAACAAACCGAATAAAGGATCCTATTGTGCTGTTTTTCAATAGTTGTGAACATATTCAATCCAACCTATTCAACAATTAATCATTCTGAGATGTGTCCTGTTGATAAAAATAACGGTGCACTCTGTGGCCATATTAGGGACTTATTAATCAAGTCTGCACTTGTCCTCAGGTTATTCAGTAGCACACAGCATTTTCCTGCCACAGAAAATAATTACGTCAAGGAGGTGCCAGCAATGTGAGTCATATTGGGATGATTCAAATCAATTCCATAAATACAGAAGAGTTTCATTACCAGGGTTGGTAATGTGGCTTGTGGGCCTTGAGGCCCAAACAGTCAACATTGGAGGAAAGTACAGAGTGACGCACAGGATAAGTCGGTCCAGGAAACCATAATTCACCAGCTCTGTCTGGACCGCTAATGTTTCATGCTCAGTGCACAGACAATGTAAAGGCATTGTAGGTAAATGAATATAATTTTATTGCCACTATATAGGAATATGAATATGAATAAAATGGAAAATTGAGTTGAAGTTGAAGTAACTCTAGAGCCCTCATTAAAATGGCGCAAAGTCTAAAGTCAAACTAAAGCTAGTTTAATAACAAGGCAAAATCTATTGGCTAATTTAATACCATGATCAAGAAATATTGGCTGATCAGCCTAATGCTCCCAGATGCCACAATATTGCTTTAGTTTAGGGTTTCTCAACGGGGGCGTTCGTACAACCTAGGGGGGCGCTGGGAACGTGAGTTTTCTTTTTTTTTTTTTTTTTACATTTTAAACTTTCATGGTTTTCACATATTTTTGGTGCAAAAATAGGCTACCTGAAATAAATAGGCTATTTTTCCATTCATGGGTTTCAAACCCCTCTACCGTTCCAGCTACATTTTACTGTTTATCTATGCTCAGTGGTCATACAGTGCAGTTTGGGCCTGCACACGTCCGGACTCACGTCCCCCAGCCCCGCTCGCTGTTGTTCTGCAGCTTCTCTGAGCGAAGTGTCCACGAAAAGACGGTTGCTAATCAAATACGAAATATATATAGGCCTAAACAGGCCTCACGCGTGGAATCTGTTTTGTGATTGATTTTTGTCCATGATAAAATGACACGTCTTGTTGCCTACATTTAATGTTCCTATTGATTTAAAGAAAAAAATCATTACAACCAATGCTGATGTGGTAGTGTTTTTTTTACCCAACCAGTCTTCTATTGCTTCTAACAGTGGGCTAAATCTGCTTAATAATAAAATAGGCTCATAGGGACATTTTCTTATAATTCCAGAAGAAACCAAAACAGCACAGAAATGGGCTCGTTTTTTATTTAAGCAATATAGCATGAGTGTGAGTGGCCTATAGCCTACCCGGGGGTGTAGTTTTTTTTTTTTTTAATTGTGTGTGTGTGTGTGTGTGTGTGTGTGTGGGGGGGGGTGGGTTGCCAGAGGATCAAAGTAAGGTCAGGGGGGCGTTTGCTCAAAAAAGGTTGAGAACCACTGGTGTAATGGTTAGAATGCCAAACATCTACTTCACATCAGACCTAATACTGTTAGGCATTCGCAAAGTTCACAACTAAACTGACAAGTTCTAAACTGACATTTTCTTCATCAGATGATCAACAAAGACCTGTTCATCTTATTCTGTCAGACCATGTTGTGAATAACCTGCTATAGTAGCATGCCTTGAAATCAGACAGAATATGGCTAGTTGCCTGCATTCATGTCAGACATAAAAATTGTCTACAATCTCTACAATCAAAATGTCTCCATCTGGCATGAAATACTACAATAACTCCAATAAGACTACCAAACACTAAGATAAAGATGATTGTTTGACATTGAGAATGCTTACCAGGCCCTCTGATCTATGTGATTTATTACCAGTCATCTTTGGTCTTGGATTTGGGCAGAATTAGACCTCTGAAGTTCACCTACAAAAAAGCTGCCACCATTGCCCAAATAAGGAGATCCGGTATGTTGCGTTTTTTTCTTTTAAGAAAATAACATGGGGGTTTTGAATTATCACACCACTTTTGCAGGGACAAAGAATTCTAGAAGACAGACGTTTTGCTCTACACACTTTTGTCCTTTGCCTTCAAGTGGGTAATGTGATCTTTGGGATGTTAAGACGGCAAACTTTGATTTTTGCTACCCCAGAGGTAACTTGCAGTGCAACTTGCCATAGGTAGCTTCAATTAACACCCGGATCTCCTCATATTGGCAAAAATGGCAGCATTGGGTACTTTTTGTAGACGAACTTCAAAGGTCTATGGAACATTCCACTTTCTCTACTAGTCAGACAAACAACTTTGCTTACTCATTTAATCAATGTAACTTATACACGTCACTGTAATGTAGAGTATCCTGTTCACCGTGGGAAAATTAACTTGTGAATTTCATAGGCGACCTTCAAAACTATACAGGAGGTGGAGGCCTAAAGATTAGTCTGACAGGAGAGGTTACATGCCTTGAGGTGTCCCTTGTGCATGCCTGCTCTCTGGCACATTTGAAGGAAGTGGGGGACTCCTGTGGCGTCTAGGAGGATGTACACAGCCACCCTCCGCCTGTAGCTCACATCCAGCAGATCCTTGAATATGTCCACATCTGTGAATAGGTCCATGACAATTCCTATGACCTGGTATGGAAAAGACCACATGAACTGTTTTAACCTTTGTAAGGTGTTTTTTGTTATTTTTGTTACACAGCCAATGTTCCTGGGTCTGGTGGACCCACCACATTACTAGGCTTTTAAATCAATACAGCCATTTTAATTTATATAAAAATACTTACCAGATCTTTACTTAATCTCTACTTCTACTTTATTTTTTTTTATTTCTTAGAACTTAATCAGAACAGGTGAAAGTGCTTGAAAAGTATTGTGTAACTTTGTGTGGGAATAGCAGGTGCAGAAAGAACATTCCCACACACAGACACCTACACTCAGACATGCATACAGGCATACAGACATACAGACACACACACAGATGCACACACACACACACACACACACACACACACAGACACACACACACACATACACACACACACACACACACAATGAGTTTGAGTTAAAAGAAATAACAAATAGCATAATTTTTCTTTTAGCATTGAAAATGGTTTCCACAGACCCGAACACCTTACAAGGGTTAAATAAGTGTGTCAGTGTCAATTTCAGTGTCAACTGGGCAGTGTTACATGGGCTGTAAAACTTGAAGGTCACTTTCAAATAATTTTTTTTAAATTCAAAGGAAGAACTAATGCAAGGTGTCAAACTCATTGGACGGGATCGTTATCATTTTTCTGGGTATTGCAGTGTTGCTTGATGATACTCCTATAGTTTACTATTTTTGAGCAACACGTACTGTCATAATAGGCTACTGCTTTTTGAAATACCCTACTTCCATGTCATGTTTTTTCAGCCTCTTCCTTCCTAAGAATGCTCTCGGGCCTTATGTTTGACACCCCTAATGTTATTGTCACTGGGTCTCTAAGGAAAATAACTTTTCTTCAACTTCTCACGACTGTGCTTGGACAGAGGCTATTACAGTCTGTAATAAAGTAGCCTACCTTAACATTGTTTTGAGCGTCAAAACTGCCGCTTTTGACACTCGTAGAAAAAATGCATTACATTGAACGCACTTTAATGCAGAAATGCAGTATTTTGGACATGAAAAAGCCACTGTAGTGCATTTTAGTGTCCCATCACTGCAGTTGTGTTTTGCAAAGGTAATGCTATGATTAAAAAACGTAGCCTACCTTTTGGGCTTGCGTAATCGTCTTTCTAATTAGTTCTTTAATGTGCGGCAGTCCATCCATTGGTGGATGTGCATAAACAGTAGCACGGGTGACTCCTCGGTAGGCTGTGACGTCTGGCCAGCCCAATTCCAGCTCGCAAAGGGAATGGTCAGAACGATCAGGCCAGTACTCCGAGGGCACGTTGGAGTCCTCTCCCGCTTCATTAATTTGTGTATGGCCTGTACCACCAGGGTTGTATACCGTCACGGTTGTAGTCAGATGTTCCAGTTCATGGTCTGATAAAAACCCCCGCATGTCTTGCGCTTTAAGATATGCCGCGTATGCTGCTGGTCCATCCTGGAAAAGTGTCTCCAACGCAATTCGTTGCTCTTCGCTGTAGAGAAACTCAGGTTTTGATTCAGTAATTCGCTGATTAATATGTTCATTGTCCATACATTGAATCTGAGATAAAGCCATTATCAAACGTTACGTTTTAAATAAAAAATAAATAAATATATATCGATTTAAATGTTACAGCCTCACATAGTTTACTCAAGTAATCAAGTAGGCTCTATAGATTACTCATTTAATCAAGTATAGTAATGACATCAACTACAATTTCGGAGTCCACTAAAAATGTCATAAATAACAGATTCTTCTTGCGTGGACTCAGACCATTTGACTCACATTGCCCCGAAAAGGAATAGAAACAGGTGAAGGCAGGTACACGTTAGTCATGTGACTAACATCCTCCCAATGGCAATTCTGGGAAGAACATTGGGCTGGGTTGAAACCAACAACGACATGCCCCTAACTTCGCCTTTTTTCAGAACTTAAAAATGCTCAGCCATTGGCAGACATATTTTTCCTGAGACAACTGTAAAGGTCACAAGCGCATTCCTGCAATGATAATCATCACGTTTTGGAAAAGGAAAAAAAAAACTGTTTCTTTGTCATATAGGCCCTATGGCTTTTGCGACCCAGTTCGTATAGATCAGATAGGCTAAAAAAGGTAGCGATCACGTCAGTTGTGTACCTACAGATAATACTCTATGTGAAACTTTTAAAATTCATTGCACATGAAGGGAATGGACAAGCTTATGAGATGGCTAAATGAAAACACAATGCATATGCCTTTGTACAGGCAGAATAGGAGTCTGGTAATGGTTAGAAGAGAACATAATTTATCTCCACCTGTAGGCCTAATCAATAAGCTATGGAGAGTGATTTAGGGGGTCATTCCTCTGTTCTCAGGGTGGCACATAATGAGACCATGACAATGGTCTTATGTTCCCCAGTTCTCCCAGTCCTCCCAAGGTCCTATTTTCCAGGGTCCTATATGTTCCAAAGCTCTGTAAAGTACATGATGTGAACCTGAAAAAGATGTTTTAAGGCTGAATGTGCTTAAAAGAGAAATCCGTCTATTTTTCACATATATCTCTGTTTCTCGAGGTCACTGAGTATTGTCGGTACGAAAAAAAAAACACGAAAACAATCGGTTCTACCTAGCTTGAGTTGCTGCATCCAACAGCTAGAGCTACCAGGCAGCTACAGTGCTACAGGCTGGGGGCATGTTCATGAGCCCCCATGTTCCGCTGCCTTATACACACACACAAACAGACACACACACACACACACATATACACACGCACGCACAAATACACAATCACACACACACAATGCACCACCAATTCCAAATATCTAATAAAAACACAAACCTACACAAGTAGGCTACACTCTGCAGTAACTTAAGTGCAAAATATGAGGGGCTCATGTGTGCCTCATCATCTTTGAATTTTGGTGTAAATTTGGCAAAAAAGATGAAGCTTTGGAAATGTATCTGAAAGCTTTGTGTACACCACTTCAATAAAATAATACAGAGTAAAGATTTCCACAGTAATAGTACCAATATAGGCTTTACCATATGTTTCCATAAGATTCCATAATATTTTTATTATAGTTTTGGATGACAGAAAACTGAATTAGGGGCCATAGGGCCCTGGGAACATAGGACACTGGGAATGTAGCTACACTCCTGGAAGATGACATAGGCCAGGGTAAGCATTTCTTTTTGAAATCCAACTTACAGTATGTCTGATGTTCAGTTTGAAATGATGCAGCGCTGCAATTGGTTTCATCTGAAGTTATGTGCTGCGACAGTTGAAAAACAAAAAGAGAGTGCCAAGTTCTCAGCTCCCGATAGCGTAGCTTAGGCCTACTTAGCCTTGGGCAGGCTGCTGTGACATCAGTATTTGTGACTTGCACAATGGCCTGAACAATCACTTTCAGTGTAATTTAGGGTCAGACCTTTAAAGCAACAGTTCAAGTTCCCAAAGACGAGGTGTGCTAATAACGGCACCCTACTCTAGAATAGGTCTAGTTTGTTTGAAAAATGTCAACTTAAATTCACATGTATGTAGGCTAATAGCCTATGGCATAACCTGTTCCTGATTCTATATTTACTATCTATCTATGTCACATATTAAGGAACATCTGATCATTTGTTGAGACAGAAAAGGTAGAATGTCTCATTGCATTTAGGCTGGATGGCATCACAAGATTGTTAAGACTGAACATGGACTTGCCAATAATTTCCTTAACATGTGATTGCAGCTTAGACTAGCCTACTGTTGATAAACAGCATTAGTTACGCAAATTAAAAATAAACATATGAATAAGTACAAGAACACACTGGATGACCTTCATGAAAGCTAAATGATCTGTCCTGCAATGCTACGGGAACTGGAAAAAAGCATCCCAGATCTGATCCTGGATTCAGATCTGAGTCTTTCTCAGCCCATGCTACACCCCTCCACCCAGTTTTATGACAGTGGGCCCGGTAGTTTTCACGTAACGCTGCTGACAAGCAAACAAACAAATCAACAAACGGCATTAAAACATCAGCTCCTTGGTGGAGGTAATTACGTGGTTTTACACATGCCCACTGTTTCTGAAAATAGCGCTGTGCATGTCCTGTGCACCATAATTAATGCATATATGGTTCATCGCTTCATTGCTTGCTGGGACATCCAGAAGAGCGCATTTCAGGTCAACTTGTACAGAATGAGGGACAAATGGGGCTTCCCACAGATTTGGGGGGTTCCCTTTCTTGACAGCTAGACTTTCCCATTGTGATTTCACAGCACAGAGAAGATAAAACATTGCCATTATTTTGCATCTTTTAGTAAAAACTGAATCTCTGGTGACACAGCTGGTCTTGTTCATTAGGCAGTGACGGTCAGTTTTTCCGTTTTCTTAGTTTATCAACTTCTGTACAGTGTGTGTTGACTTAATGTCTAACTTTAGATATATTTTATTTTGTGATAGACTTTTTTTTTACAGTAACAACATTCACAAGCAATAGTAATCTCTTACACAAATATTCAGGTCCCTGAATGAGAAACAGTAAATAGATTGTTGTACAGTTAATAAATATGAATAAACACTGAATAAGTATTAGATTCAATTATAGTAAAGGACCAATCATACAGAAGCAAACAAACGACTACTAATGGGACCTAATTGCACAATTTGTTTGGTATCTGTGCTTGGGTGGTTTTTGATTTCTCTCACACAGAAATACAATCCTTTACCAACACTGCATATAATCCTTAGTGTCAACATTGAAAGCATTTTTAATTGTTACTAATGTTTAAAATGTTCCTCAAAGCTTTCCAATGTCAATGAAAATCCATCATAATAATATCATAATAATATCACAGTCTTATTGTCTATTCATGTTAAAATATAGTAAAATAAACCAACTTAGAGATGCAGTCCGGAGTTCCGCTTCGGTTTTGTCACAGGTTGTCCATAATTAAGATCAACAGTCTGTCAAATGACACCACTCTCCTCTGTGCTGCTGAAGCACTACCCTGATTGGCTGGGATTGTTTACAGCCCAGTCCAAGCCATTTAGAGAACCAGGACTGTGCTTTTTGGAGGAATGTGAGGAACAACTCGCTGAGTCTGACAAAAGTCTCTAGGATTGGAATCGCGGACTGCACCTTTAATGCACCATATTTTTAGATCATTATCAATGAATCCCAATATCATCCATTTACTTCCATTCATCAGTTGAATTATGACAGTGCATTGGATGGACGAGCAGTTCAGTGAGCAGTTCATGGGAGATACATTGGTTTCCTTGTTCACCACCAGTTTGCTTGCTAGACTACTGTTATCTTGTGTGTCCCTGGTGGTCAATGGTAAACCGGCTGGACATACTCTGGAGGGAAGAAGCCCACTCGTCCGTGACACCGGCCCTTCCACCGCTGCAAGTCGGAACAGTCCAGGAGGTCGATGACGTCACCGCGCAGGAAGCGCAGCTGGGAGGTGTGCTGGGGGTGGAAGTCGAACAGGGCCTGGGCATGGCGGGGCCGCTGAAAGAGGACACAAATAGCAACATGTCACATGCGACGCTACATGTGGAAGCGAACCCAGGCGGCTGTTTGTGGCACAGTGTCTCATAGCGTGTTCAACAAAAACACATCCTGTGTGTTTCAATTTGATGAGAATCTCTCTTTAAAAAATAGCTAGTTAGTTATGGAATATACTTTATTTTACAGACATCTGGACACAGATATTTATCTCTTTGTATCTGTTCATATGAGACTTCAGCTTCCTCATCATGTCATCATGACTTCATCATGTTACAGCCAAGTGTGTAGTCAATGATTTTAATTAACATTAATTGCTGAAATGACTCATGTTCAGACTACTGGATGGGACAACAGTTGCAACAGGCCTGAGCGACAGAGAAACCAGCTCTCACCTCTTCTTACATTATCTGTGCCGCTGTGTTTTTTTCTTTCAATGTGGTTTGTCACTCCGCATGCAAGTTAGGTGTTGGCGGGTTGTGCTAAATTAGAATAGAATTTTTTTTAAAGATGACCGCATTTTGATATTTCTGCTAAAAGTATACAGTGCAGATTGGTGAAGTGGAGATGTTTTTGGTGTAGGCTCTATATATTTATTTTTTCTATGGTAAGAGAAAGCATAATTGGTAAAAGATACTAACCCTTACTGAGTGTTCATTGTCCCTCAGGAACACAGTTCTCTCCTTGGCGATGCTGTTGGTCCGGTAGAAGTCCACCAATTGGTTTAGGGAGGGAAAAACTTCATCCCAAACAAAATAATGGGATCCCCTGTCTTGAAGGATCTTAAAGTGTTGCACATGGTCCCCATAACTAATAAAAAGAGCAATTGATAGAGAGAGAGAGAGAGAGAGAGAGAGAGAGAGAGAGAGAGAGAGAGAGAGAGAGAGAGAGAGGGAGAGAAAGGGAAGGGGGGCAGAAAATGAATAAACTATTAAAATGTGTCAATAGCAAAACATGACGAAAATGTAAAACCCTTTGTGTTTACAACAAGTGTTGTGTTGCGCAACACCATACCCACTGCTCAAAGCATTAAGATTGATTGCACTGTTATCATGTGTGATCTAGCTCTTATGAGACTGGCTGTCGAAAAGTAATGGAAATAGGGAGGTTTGGCCCTGTGTATCAACAACCCACTGCACGGTAATCTCTGTAATGTCCCATTCAATCCATCACTTGCGCTAAGCCCAGGGTGCTGATTATTTATTTATTTTTGTTTCATGAGAAAATAAATTGGCGGTGCTACGAGACAGCACACCAAAACAGTGCATCAAGACCAACTGTGATTTGTGATGTATTTCCCTCTCACCTATCTGACTCACCACTATTTTCTTCTTTACTGTTAAAGCAAATGGGCGTCCTGGTTCACTTGGTATGGTAGGACAGCAAATTGTGTGATTCCACTGTTACGTTTCTCTTTAGAGGCAAAGACACCTTTGGCAAATACCCAAGAACTACAACTGGTTACAACTAACTAGGAACCTTGAGGACAGACAAATTGATCGATTTACTTATTATCGAGAGGCAAAAATACCCAAACAAATACTCAAGAACCACCACTGGTTACAATTTGCTTGGAACCTTGAAGATAGTCTATCAACAGAATGTTTGAGGACACTCTGCCGGTTAGGTTCTGTTCTGTCATACAAAAACAGACAAACAAAGACAAAAAGACAAACAAAAAAGTCTGGACAGCGAGTCGCTTCTGGTCACTGCAGGAGACAGTGACCTACTGTATTGACTGAGTGATTCAGTTCTGGCCGCTGGCGAATCAATACAGCGAGTGGAAAAGGTAGCGAGGGGATAGACGGCTTCTTTGCACTGATCCGTGTCCCTTGTATTAGCATTTCAAGACAAAGAGAGATCGTTGAAGCCGTTTGAAAAGCCCAACCTGGCCCTCCACAGAGGAACCACTGATGCTGAAGCAGGCATGGGAAGGATCCACATGATAGTTCTGCAAATGTGAGTAAACTGAAAAAAAAGGTCCATTCCTAGAGGAGCCCTGGGCAGGGGTCTGAACTGAGCTCCTTTGTCCTTTGTGTCTGCGTCGGGCGAAAGTGAGCTGGCACTCTCAACAGCAAAGCGTAACGGACTTTCCCCCACTGTCTTCTCTCTCCCACACACCCAGCCTTTGTCTTACCTGAACTGAAACACACACACACACACACAAGAAATTTGATCGCAGAGAGGGTCCCCTCGGAACACTTTTGTGTCAACCGTTTTGTGTTTGGCACGGCTTTTAAAAACCCACTTTGTGGCCTTGCCCATTATCCAATGTACTTGTACATTGCACTGAAAGGCACCTGCAGAGGGGAAACAGTCCTCCCGGAGAGTATACTTTCACACAGAGGAGTGAGAAAACAGACCGGTGATTTATTGTCAGGCAGCTTGGTGAGAAGAGTTACACCTCGGTGGGCTTGGAGGGGCCGTGCGTGAGGAGCGAGGGGCCACCCATCTGTTTAGATTCTTACCAATGCCTTTAATAATGTATGTCCCAGGCTTTGTGTTGTTTCCCCCTTGTCCGGTGAGATTAAATCCATACTTATAGTCTACACTTCCACCATGTCCTGAGGACAGAGGAGACACTAATGATGTATGAAAGCTCCATGCCGGAAACATACTTATCCTCACAAGGTTCTGCTTCTGTGATCAAATGCAATATGCCAGCACGATTTGCTTAAGCATTTAACTGGGCCCTGCTCTCAATGTGCTTCCTCCCTGAATTAAAGACAAAAAACCCCCCCAAAAAATTATGCCATGTGAAGCTTTTATCCGCTGTGTCAGCCTTGGTGTTCTTTTGGCAAAACGACTCTTTGCATGTGTAATCATGCTCATGGATGGTGCAGAATTGGCGCAGAGCGAGCTGACACGAAGCTGAAAGCTGAAGAAGAGCCCACAGACCTCTTAAAAAGAGACCGAAGTTCCATCCTCGGGTGCTTTGGAAACTTGTACAAGAAACATTCAATACTCAACATTGGCTAAAAACATATGGGGATAAAACTTGGCAGTGCTTCACAGAGGCAGTTGATATGTGTGTTGTTCTGAATTAGAATGCTGATAACCAAGGCAAAAGCCAGAGGATGGCAATACTCGGTCTCTATTAAGAAGTGTAAAAACATGGTGGTAGATTGCAGTCTGCAGACTGCAGTCGTGCATGATTCAGATCTATGGCCTTGATATGTCTGCCTGAGCCTGAGGTCTGTTTCTAGAATGCATAAAAAAAGGGAAATACGGAAAGAAAGAAAAACGAGTAAGAGAACTAGAAAGGGGAGGGGTGTATGGCTAGCCTGGGTTCAGTGGCAATCTGTGATACTGGGATGAAGTTATTGGTTTGCCTACAAACACCGTTAGCACTGTTGGCAACCAGCGAGTGTTATTAACACTGACCTATATACAATGTCCTCAGCATCAAAGCAGTTCAGTTCCAGCTTGCACACACGCACACACACACACACACACACACACACACACACACATACACGCACACAGACACGCACACAGACACACAGACACACACACACACACACACACAAACCCTGGGCTGTGGGCTGCCTGGCTTGTCTCTGAAGTTATTTTGCAGGTTCACGACTCCCAGCTAATGAGCAAGAAAATGTGTGAAATCGCTGTGACGGTCACCACCATCCACCTTAAACTGTGCCCTCAGTCAGCTCTAAGAAGTGGAACTCCAGAGAGCTAGCACGGTAACACTAGGCATCGCCTCAGGTTTTTCCTCCCCACCCAACACTGTCCGTGCCATACATGTGCATTCTCTCCTGTCTGGACTTGATGGGGAATGACAGCCAAATTGCACTGACCTGTCTGTCCTCGTCATCATTTTAGTGGAGACACTAATCTCTAAAGGACAAAGTACTCAATGACCATAAAGATACACGCGGCCATATCTCCAAGGCCTCACTGGAAAACAAAACAAAGGGTGTGTTGGAAAAAACTTAACTCAACGGCAGTGTTAAAAAGACTATTTAAAAAAAAAAATCAATGCAATGAATGTCGAAACATAAATTAGACAGATGCGTGGCTGTGCTGATTGGCCTTACTGCCATCTGGTGGAGGGAGCTCCCTCACATCAGGCTATGGCTTTAGGGGGCCTAGATTTATAATTACTATAACATCCACCATCCCAGATGCTCTGCGTCCCAGTTTTTCACTCAAAGCAGATGGCACACTTATCACGGCACAGCTGACTCATCAAGCCCGAGACTAATTATTCCAGCGCCGTGGTGTTTAGACGTGAGCCACCACGCTACACTGAGGCCCCAGACATGCACAGTGGCTTTCCCGTTATTATTGTGACACCGCGAACCAAAAGACTCACCAAAGAGTCTGATAGAGCCACGAGACCGAAGTCTGTGTGAAAAGGGACAAGGTTTTTAATGTGGATGCTTGTTCCCCACCACACCCCCGTCAACGTACTGTCATGGCACATTGGGATTGGGAAAATAGAACGTTTTATTAAAATAGCTTTTCACATCTCTTAAAACATCTGGCAGCACCAGGCAGGCACACACACACACACACATACACATACACACACACACACACACACACACACACACACACACACACACACACACACACACACACACACACACACACACACACACACACACAAAGCAAGCTTCTCGTCTCATGATTCTGCTCTGAATGCATCCATATTTAACAGGCTCTTCACATCCTGCTCAGCATCACCATCAGCGATGTTAAGGCCAGTCTTCAGCCCTTTGAACAGGATCACTTTTGTCAGATGAGATAAAAATAAGTAAACTCATCTTCTGTGGCTCTTCCATGTCTTAACAAGAAAGCGTTGAATTCTAATTAGAGCCCAAAGCAATCGAGAAGCACGGATGTGGGAGAGGGGGTGTGTAGGGGGGCAGCGAGATCATGAATTCATAGGAAAAGCTGACAAACTAGTGCTGAAGTGTGTCAACAGCAGGCAACAGAAGCCGTTATATTTATAACACAGCTGTGAAGAGCAGACTTCATCAAACAGGAGAAGCTGAGGTCGTAATAGAACGCTGCCTTCCTTAAGACCGCTTCCTCTTTCCAGTCTTCCACACTTCCTCCAGTTGTCCCAGATTTTACACAGACAGCAAGGGCTAAACATGTTGTGCCAGCATCTAAAAAATCCCCATCCATTTACACTATGACTCACCAACATGCCAATTCACCTTAAGTAATATGCTTTTGGTTGAGAGGCTGATGTATGCTTACAGGTGTCCCCCCACAGGATAAGTCTAGCTGGTGTGTTATATATGTAATATCCATTATGTCCTGCGTAATTAAAATCACTCAGGATAATCCCCCATCTCCCCTGATGAAAGCCCATTTGGTTGATAACTGCCACAACACGCTTTACATAATTTGTTGTTTGGACAGGAGGAAATAAATGCCCCCAAGTAGCCATGTTTTTTTTGGCCAAGCTGCAAAACCTGTCACTGATTGGTATGCTGTCAGAACCAAACCCGGCCGTCTCTGATGGAATGCAGAGCAGAGGCAGCCAGCCACTGCGTCACCATCTTTCTCTCCCTCTCTCTCTCCCTCTCTCCACCTCTCTCTCACTCTTCATCTCTCTCTCTCTCTCTCCAGGAGAACATGCCGACAGGCTGGCAGCTCCAGCTTCCTGTGGCGCGCCACACAGACTTGTAATCTCACAATAACAGGAGAGGCTGTCTCCACACCTGGGTCCCCTGGCTGCCCTAGGACGGCTGCACTGATTGGGGGGGATTTTGAGAGCCGGATCGCCTGCCTCGCAGGCCCTTCCGCGGGGATCCGAAACCATCTACCCGAAACTAGCACTCGGCCCCAACCCAGCCAACCATAAAGCCCTTAAGTAATTTCCACCAACAGATAAGATAGTCAAGAGTGATGAATCGTGATGCCCTATATAAGCATGTGCTTCCTCCTACAACATTTTAGATATACTTAGCCAGTCACAGACACAGAAACACCAAAGAGGAGCAAGAGAAAGAGAGAGAGAGAGAGAGAGAGAGAGAGAGAGAGAGAGAGAGAGAAACCGCTGGAGCGAGTATGAACATGACGTACCTGACAGACATGGAGAATTCCCCAGGTGCGCTCTCGCTCTCCCGCACCAGGAAGGCTCCACACTCCCGGTGCCTCAACCGGCCCTCTGCTACATTCCGTGAGATGCGGCCAGCAAACCACCTGAGGATACAGAGAGTCAGCCTACCCATGCTGCCTGAAAACCATCCAGAGCTGCCTAGAGTCCGCACTTGGCTGTAGTATCATACACTACATATGCATACAGCTACAGACTACCTTACAGGGGCACTAAGTAAGCAACTTTGTTGGTTGCAATGCAATTTCCTATTGCCAACCAACTAAGTTGCTAACAGGTACATGTAAGCAACTATGGTTTTGGGAAATGCACCCCAGACTGTTGTACATTGCTGTGTAGCTTACCCAGCCACATAACTGAGATGGCCTGCCATGTTACCAGTTGCCATAATTTGATAATAACTTATTGGGAAACAACATTCTAATTATATCCATAATTATCATCCGAATCATGTTGAATAAGTATAAACAGTGTTGTAGTGTATAAATTAACAACTGGATGGCCCCTAGTGTTTATAAAATGGAAAATCTGCCAAAAGATGTCACATATTAAACTACTTTTGAACCTATTCAAGAGTTTATATCACCATAAAGTAGAATGTAGGAAGTTATATCTCCCTTTACTGTCAATTCGGTGCATATAAATGTTGCTTTATTGATAAGGTTTTTTTTTTTTGCACGTATCAGCATTACACTGCTGCTCACTAAATAATGAACGTGAGTTTTTGAGATATGTCTTGCGAAGACAAAAAGTCACACCTAGGGTTGTGTTAAAAACAGGGAAATGAGGAAATCTCACAGCAAGAAGCCATGCACAGGATGCAGCTCACAGATGTTGTTTGATGTAGAATTACATCACACTTAGCAGCTCAGTATGTATCGCAGTAAAAGATCATGGCCTCTCGCAACGCGTCGGCAAGTAAGACTGATTCCAGATAAATCTAGGCAGCCCACGGGGGGACTGCCCACGTTGTGCATAAGCGCAGATACTTACGTGTGTGGTCTTACATTGATATAGTTCTTGGGCACGTAGCCCTTTCTGCTCATCAACTCTGCTGTGTACCAGTTAGGATCATCCTCCATGTTAGTTATCTGGTGAAACCAGGAAACAATCATTACAGAGTTCTAACACAGTATGGCCTATAGAAGTTCATCACAACACTACAATAGTAAGTAATAATACAGAATAAGTGTATTTGTTTGTGCGTGTGTGTGTGTGCTTGCTTGCTTCCGTGTACACACGTTGTAGTCTATAATGAATCTACTACACTACACCACTAAAATATCTATGAGCTACATTTTCATTTAATTTACCAGGAGCACTCAATGAACATGTTTCGGGTCACAGGACTAATTTCCACAAACACACACACCACCGCAATCTTCCTACCTAATTAGCCGTGCCAGTGGGATGTGTGATGAATTTGAGAGGTGAGAGGGCTGCTGATGAATGCCGGCGCTGCAGGCCTCGTTCTTACCTTGAGGATGTCGCCCTTCTGGAAGCTGAGTTCGTCGCTCTCTGTGGCCCGGAACGTGTAGAGCGCCACCGCTTCCATCCTGGGACCCACTCCGGTGTGGATGCTGGAGTCCAGGGAGAGGGGCGCGGGGGTGCGGACACGGGAGTGGGACTGGGAGCAGCCTGACCTGGTCCTGGTCCTGGTCCTTGTCCTGTCCGATTCAAAAGCAGCAGGAGGGACAGAGGGGAGAGAGAACCGAGAGATCCACAGCCTCAGAGCGGTGCCAGGCTATGAGCAGCTGCAACAGCGCACACAGTGAAGAGAGAGAGAGAGAGAGAGAGAGAGAGAGAGAGGCAGAGAGAGAGGCAGAGAGAGAGAGAGAGGGGGGAGAAGAGAGGAGAGGAGGAGAGGGCATCCGCGCTGGCTTCGCTGATGAACTGGCGTCCGATCCGTCACACACCACACACATACATACACACACACTGAGAGAAAGAAAGACTAAGCCGACGGAGGCACATCTGACTGTGAGTGAGTATGTGAGAAAATCAGGGAGAGAGAGAGAGAGAAAGAGTGTGTGTGTGTGAGAGAGAGAGAGACTGACAGAGTGTGTGGGAGAGAGGGAGGGGGAGGCAGTTCCTGTCTGTGTTATGTGTGTTCTCTCTTACACAGATACAAGTGGTGAACTGAGAAACAGGAAAAACAGAACAAAGAGGGAGGAGAATAGAATGCACGACCCCACACAAAAACTTCCCTTACGTGAGTATGAGCACTAGGCTGGGCATCACACAATAAGACCATAAATCACTTCATCATATTAAGAATGTATTGTGTTGTATTAAGCATGTTGTATAATCATGTTTAAATATTTTTTATTTCATATTATGTACGTACATTACATATTACTCATGGTTTCAGATTTTTCATGCATTTACTTTTTATGCATTTTGTTTTGTTCTGTTTTGTTTCTATTTTAAGAAACCCAACCTGAAACATATTAAAAGGACTGTTTGGAGTTACGTCATTGATGTATGGCCAGAGACAAAAATATTTTGTTTTCAAAACAAAAATAGCTCCTTTAAGAGAAAAAGATTGATCCAATTACTGAATGTGTTTAAAACTACCCGTGTGAGAAAGAAAGAAGTGCACTGTTTTCTCCAGTAACTGTCATTTTCAGCTCATTTATTTGATTTTGTGAGGACACAATATTTGTGTTATTGTATTTTCATCTCGTGATGTCTGTATAATTGTATCTTTTCAGTATGTCATTCTTATTCATAACTATATGTGTAGTTTAAAGCGGATGCTTTTATTTATCAGTTGACAAACACATGTCCATGATGTTTGTGATGGTAACTAACAATGACTACTGTTGAAAAGATCTGGTTTAGTTACACTTGACCTATTACACACTTCTGCTTACTCCCCCAACAAAAAAGCCCTCAGTGTCTACAGAACTGTTCCATGTAAAATTCTGAACATCACTTTTCACACAATAACAATGTCTGACCCAAACAAACGTTTGTATTTGCTTTTCATAATACATGATATACAGTAGTTTTGATCTGACTGACTGATTGAGAGCAAATGCCCCTCTCATAAATGAATGAGAACCTAGCTGTCCAAAAAGCAACATTACTAAAATTAGCCACTAAAGTTATGATCTAGCCTACACAATGGCTGATAAGCACAATTTATTCCCATACTCACAATTATGACTATGTGACTATCCCTTGCTTTGGAGAAAAAATCTCCATGTAAGTATCAAAGAAAATGTATCTGCTCTACTTGCTAGGGCCCTCAAGGTAGACTGTCCTCCCATGTGGCATGACGTAATATGTTGAATAGTCATCCATAATAATTTCCCCTCTTTTAATGGATCCCAGCATTGGATGTCATCAATAAATGATCCTCACCTCATCTGCAGGAATCTGATTTGATCTATCCGACTCCATTTTAATCTGCCCACCTGGAACAGCATGCACAGGACAGCAAAGCCCTTATAATAGATAGATAGATAGATAGATAGATAGATAGATAGATACTTTATTGATCCCCAGGGGAAATTCAAGGTCACAGTAGCATACAGACAACACACACACACACACACATTCACTAACAGCAGAAAGTAATTAAAAGTATATAATATAAAAACACAACTAAGCAATAAGGACAGTAGAAGATAAATATATACTAAATACTAAATATACTAAAATACAAATTATACTAAATAACACAATTCTAAAAAAAAAAAAAAAAAAACAGTATCCACATAGTGGGTGATTAATCAAACAAGATGCGCTTGCAATGACTGAGGCAGCTAATGCTACATTCATTAATTAAATATGTAATAACATTTGACATTTCCCGTGCCAATATGGAAATCTTCAGAAAGAACTTGATTATTCTTTGAGTCCCTGGAGATTGTGAAGTTAATGCTCGCAAACCACTAACAAGGCCTGTTGAACCTTTCATCAATTCTCTTTGGTGTGTGCCTTGCAGGCACAGGAACGCAATATGATGAATGTGTGGAGCTATACTGAGCTCATCCTGAGGCTTTGCATCAGCTTGATTTAGTGCTCATATTAGATGGAATTGCTTGTTCAGTCCATGTTTGAACTGTAGAAATACTGCAGATATCTGAGTTGTGACATATACATCTACTTTCTTACTACTTATTGTCTGCAAAGCATTATGACTCAGAGGATTAGTGGGTGAAAAGGCTATGAAAAACCAGGATAATAAAACTGTTATGGGTAAAAAAGTAAAAAAGAGTTTAGAATCTGCAGTTAAAGGTTATGGGATAATTCATGTTCCATATCTTTGAATGAAGCTGAAGACTGAAAAACACCGGAAGCGTCTGGGGGACTAGAGGTCTGTCCCGAACCAGATCAGACATCAAAGGGCAGAATGTATGGGTAACTCTGATTCATTAAGTATTCAAACTTCACATAAATTACCAAGCAACCTACACACCCCACTAGAGGCGTCATGCAAATAAAATTGGTGCGAACTGGCTTGAAAAAAGGTTTCCTTCAAATAATTTGGCTTGGAATGGAGGGGCCTGTCCACAAAAAAATTGTTAATCTGTGAAGGAGGGTCTGTCAAATCATGGCACGAAAGTACTCTATCTGTGACACTTCTCATTTGCCACTGCTCTCTACCTCACTGTGCACTGTGACTCACTGGTGTGTGTAAAAGGATCAAACCAGTCAAAGAGTGAGTGTTCATACACACACACACGCATAACCCCCGCCCTCCCCCCCCCCCCCCCCCCACACACACGCATACCCATACACACACACACACACACTCGCACCTACACACTAGCACACACACGCACGTGCACACACACACACACACACACACACACACACACACACACACACACACACACACACACACACACACACACGCATTGTATCTGGACTGTAAAAGTGTGTGACTACTCACAGATGGCTGAACAATACTAACGTGTGCTCTCTCAGGTACAATGTGAATTGCTGGCTGAACAACGCAAGGCTGTCATGCAACAGTGATGGGACTTGCACACAGCGCGGGCAGTGACAATATATAGACATGTGAAAAATGCAGGGGGTGAAGGGAGAAAACCGTGTTTCCTGTTAAAAACCACATCCAGGGGAACATTAAAGGCTGCCTAAATACATCAAGTGAAAAACAGATAGTTTCTGCATCACTCTAGACTGTCAGGATTAGTCACTCACTCCTCTTCCTATTGGCTGACTTAGCCTGACATCAGGCCCCAATTTATACAGAAAGGAATCCGACATTCGGATTTAGTTTTTAAGAACGGCAGCAAATCAATGAGAACAGGGGTAACAATACATAACCGAACCTAGGCTTGCTCACTTAGCCTGTTGGACATTGATATATTTTGATGTCCTCGTTAGACTGCTACTGAGCTACATGCCAGACATTTATTTTTATTGCCTCAAAACAACCCAGTTTCCCCTATGATACGCTTAATGTGGGGGTGGAGGTGAAAAAGCCTGGGAGCAGGAAGCAGAGTCTGGTTTCTTGGAAATCAAGGGGAGGTAAATAACAATGCAGTCACATCCCATCCGTGAAGTCCTCTCCCACAACAAACTCCTCTACCAAATAACAACAAAGTCACAACAGGAAAGTTTGCTCAAAACAACAGGCGTGGTTGTGTTAGAGATGAAATAGACGCTGTACTATGTACAGCCATGTGTCAATAAGAAAATGTATACTGAAAAACAGCTCATCTTGAACACCATCGCACCAATTCTGAGTTCCTTTTCACAGAAGCAAATCAATTTTGCAAATGAACAATTGTGTGTTGTTTTTTGTGTGGTCTGTATAAGTGGGTGGATTGTTTCTCTGGTTTCTCATTTGACCTGTGGCAGTGTGTGTGGTGTGTTCATGTGCGCTGTTCACATCCTGTCAACAGAAGCGCTACGCCACCACAACTTCACCTTTCAATGTATCAAGCCGTACTCACAGTGAAGCCGGATACAGATCTGTAAGGGTCTCATAAAACTGAGGCATCAGTGGGAGTGGGAGGAACAGAGTTTTACTGCCCCCATATGGTAGCTGAAGAGTGTTCAATTGCAGAGGTATTTTCACCATTCAAAATATATAGTGCTACCAAGATATGGTGGTAGACATTACATACACTGTGCACCTTGCACTCTATGAATACCACAACACTAATTGGCTTCTCTGTTTTAGAGAAATAAACATTGCTTGGCATCCTGCCAGTTAACCATGTTATTCTCTAGCAAAAAACTGAGAGAGTACTTTGTGTGTTGCTCTCTTCTGGATGCACGACTTGTTTGGCTTCATGCTCCAAAGGGTCTGTCAGAAGATGAGCACCGCTCACTTTCCGAATCTCATGGCGCTACTCAAATGAATGTGTGCCGGGGAGAACAGAGCAGAAGAGGCTGGAATTTTCTGCACCCCCACCCCCTTTATGTTTTAGACATTAAAACAACAATAAGAAACCAACAAAACAACAGAAATATTAGCCAAGATATACATGTGTCATAAGAATGGTGGTAATGGAACACATTCTTTGAAGTGTTGCTCCATAAAAAGCTTTTTTTATCTG
The DNA here is from genome assembly GCF_046254945.1 of Alosa pseudoharengus. NCBI lineage: Eukaryota > Metazoa > Chordata > Actinopteri > Clupeiformes > Clupeidae > Alosa > Alosa pseudoharengus. The sequence continues at coordinate 36,716,112 of NW_027468774.1, forward strand.
TTGCAGTCTATTTTTATGCTATTAATATGCGCCATTATTTCAGAACCACAGAAAGCACTGTTGTGCACCATTAAGCAATATAATTTTTTTTCAGTGCAGGCAGTACATGATGTGATACAAAGTTAAAGCTCATTGACACTAGTTTTCTTGATAATTCTTAACCATATTTCATCTATGTTGAATGATGCCTTGTCAACACTATCCACATATAATTCTAGTCAGTTTTTAATCTACTATTGAATTGGTTGATTACTACAACAACAGGAGTAATTGTAATCTTGTAGTTGTAGTAGTAGAAGTAGCAATAGAATTATTAACACATATGCATAACCCCTCCCTCCATGCCACAGCCGGCCACACTTATACCTTTTCTTAATATAGTTTTATATATATATATATATATATATATATATATATATATATATATATATATATATATATATATATATTAGGGCTGTCAAAATAACTGATTTATTTCAATTAATTAATTTGAGAAAAAATAACTGATTAAAAAAATTAGTGCAGATTAATCAATTCCGTATGACCTTTGACCCCGAGCCGTTCTAGTCAGTAAAAATTAGACTGTAAAATGAAGGAGAGAGAAGAAAACGTGCTGCCTGGATCATTGATTGGAACATTTACGTTTAAAAAATGGCCTGATGGTGTTGATAAAAATAAAGTGTTGAAAATAAAGTCCTCTGCAATGTCTGCAGCAAGGAATTGCATATCACCGGAGTTCATCAACTCTATAGTCGCACATCAATGCAAAGAAATAAGTGTTGACATTGAGGGGAGTGTTAATTTATTTTCATTGTATAAGTATATATACTTTTGGTGAATTAGTAAAACACAAACAGCACACAGTGAACACACAGTGAGTTGAAGCACACACTAATCCCGGCGCAGTGAGCTGCCTGCTTCAACGGCGGCGCTCGGGGAGCAGTGAGGGGTTAGGTGCCTTGCTCAAGGGCACTTCAGCCACGGCCCACTGGTCGGGGCTCGAACCGGCAACCCTCCGGTTGTGTCCCCTAGGTTATATCTGTGGCCTGAAATGCCTTGTATGTGAAAAAAAAATTTCTTCCCAAAGCACTGTTGAATTTATTTCCTCAGCATATTAGGTCATATCATAGATTATTATGGCCATTATTTGAACAGTGAAAATAACTAGATGTACCGCATAGCGGTACAAAATATGACCGCCGCTCAGTCCTGTACAGCTGTTCCGCGAAAATAAATCACACTTCAATTTGCCTCCATATTTTACTCCATCCCCCACTCTTGAAACTTTTGTGTATGCTTGTTTGGCATGCCTGAGTGTGTGTGTGCGGCTGCACAGAAAGTAGCCTACTGGTTCTGAAAAGTTGAATAGATTGTAGAATAGCCAAAGAAGATGTAGCATTGTTATAAAACCTTTAAAATCTCTAAACATTCACAAGTAGGGCAGTTCATCACAGTTCATCCATTGCAACTGATTGATGAAAGGTCATTTACACCTGTAGGCTACATTGTATTTGGGAAAAGCAAAAGGTATCAGCATAATGTTTTTTTGTGAATGTTTCTTCTTCTACATAAGATTTTAGTCATCTTTAGTTAATGTAATACTTCATTGTCAATGCAAAAATTAAGTAACAGTAGTCTGAAACGTTATTGTTAATGCACAAATTAAGTAACAGTAGTCTGAAACGAAATGCTGTTTTACATGTAACCAGTGGTGCAAATAACTGACATGTCCAAATGGGCCTTGATGAAATGCGTCGCTAGACTGTTCATACACATTTTAAAGTTTAAAATTTAAAGTTGAAGAACTGTTGTCCGTTATTGTTCGTGCAAATATAGGCTGATTCATTTTCCCTTGCATTGTGTAACTGAGGTCCATGGCTAGTCTGGCTTTCACCAGACCAAGCTCAATCTTTTAAGAAATCAAAAAATAAATAGCGGGCAGATCAGGCTGGGTTCACCCAGCCTAGTCCATGGCACCCGATATTGTTTAATTTTCCGATTGAGATATCCACGCTCTGGCTATTCTAAATGCAAAAATGCATCAGGGAGTTATGACAAAACTGTAACTAACAAACTAGATCCTAATAGAAAGCTGTTAGCTTCCCTAAGCAACAGGTAGGCTTATAAGGTAGGCCTATTTACAACATAAATTGTCAATAGGCTATGCTGGCGACACAAATAAAATCTCCTTTGGAAACCAATGGCTTACGCCTTACAGTATCAAGCGGACTTATTGCTGCCATATTGTGGCGAAAAGTTGTAATAAAATTCATGCAGCTCCATGAGTTAAGGAAAGCGCGAATGACGTAGCCACTTCTAAATGGGACCCACTACACAGTCGCTTAAGGTGTGTTGCTAAAGCAACCATAATGAAATGAAGGTGTCATTGTTTGGATACTTCACACACACGTGCTTTTTAATTTCACAGACTACAACTACCAAGCTGGAATCAAAGCACATCGATTCCCCTCTCACACACCCTGCACGCACTTAAAACGAAATAAACAGGCGTCTTAGTCTCACGCATGTATAGGCAAAACTGTATGTAAATCTTCCATTGCACAGAATGATTTTTGTAGCACGTGCAACAAATGAAAGTCGAAAGATACAATTACAGTGCTGCTATCAATTTGCTTGGTATATCCGCATTTCTAGTTTTCTACAAATGCAATCAATCAAATTGGCCTCCATCACTCAACCAACGCTAACGGTAACATTAGGTCCTTATTGATATTATAAGATTAACGTACCTGCAGTAAAAACCAAGCATGTCCGATAAACATCCTCAGATTTATGTCGGCTCCAAGGAGAAATGGGAATTACATTTCATGTGAACATCGTCCTATCCTTATTAGACGTTCTCTGCGGTAAATTACAGTCCTTGTAGGAAGCGTCCATTGTTTTTTTCAACCCACTTTTAACTTCCAACAAAATTACGTCTCACTGCAACGAAGCGCCATCTAGTGGACAAACGACTTCTTATCGCCAATACTGGAAATGCAGCCATGATGATGGTGATGAATATTTATTATGGCTTTCTTTTAATCCTACTGAATGTATCGGCCGTTCTAATACCGATAGTATGTGGGTGCCTGTGTGTGTGTGCATGTGTATATGTGTGCACCGCCATCTACAGGCCAATGAGTGTACAGTCACTAAATGTACACATAACCTAATTTTTTTAGACCCCCCCATGGATGAAATTCTACGAAACTTGGCATACCCCCAGAGAATGCCAGGTCAATCATACACATAAAATTTGGTGCAGTTCTGAACATCTTAACTGAAGATAGGGGCGATTAAAGCAGAATAATATTGCATTTTAATTTTTTACCGGGGGGGTGCAAATCACAAATGAGTGATTATGGGCCAGGTTGATGTGGGCCCTTGAGACCAACATACCATAAAAGATTCTTCATCCTCAGTGCCATGGTTCAGGTAGTTATTTAGGAAAAACTGCTTTTTTTGCGGTTCGGGGGGCCCAGCACGGGGGTGGAGTGGCCCCTGGGGACGAAACGAAATTTTTCCGTAAAAGTCTAGTGGGGCTACATACCCACCAAATTTCATGTGCCCCGGTGGTTCGGTGAGTAAGATGAAGGGGAAAAAAAAATATATATATATAAAACTTTGACAATCCCTATATGACCGCTTCGCTAGCTTCGCTAGCGGCGGTCATAATAATGAAAGAGTTTTTGAACTTTAATGTCAGTAATGCTGATTATTCAATGATTCATTTGAATTTAAATATTTTAAATACTTTCACAGCAAAGATTATATATGCGATTAATTTAGATTAATTAATCACAGTATGTAATTAATTAGATTAATTTTCTTAATCGATTGACAGCCCTAATATATATATATATATATATATATATATATATATATATATGTATATAGTTTTTTTATATTACCTTGCCTACTCTACTCTCTGATATGTCCATATTTACTTTATGCTGGTCTCTAGACTTTATTCTTGCACTGTTGCCAGGGTTGGGTAGTAACGGATTACATGTAATCTGGATTACGTAATCAGATTACAAAAATCAAGTAACTATAATCAGCCCAGATTACAATAAAAAAATTGTGTAATCAGATTACAGTTACATTGTTGGGGATTACCTGATTACATTTTATCATGCAAACAATGAAACTTTTTTATGATAGCCAAGCTATCTTTTAATTTGACAAGCAGTTCATTCGGATGTTCACATTTTTTAGACTTTTTTAAGATATAGTTAAGAACAAAATTATTCATACCCCTGGCAAATATTGATTTTCTCCTTACCAATATGTTTTTTCTTACTTAAAATGACACTTGCACATGCCAAAAGGTTGCAAGACAATGTGGTAAAAACATGGAATAAAAAAAGTGTTATCTTTTTTAACATTTTTATGAAAAATTGCGTTTTCAAAATTATTCATACCCTTTTTAAACAATCACTGGAAACATCTTTATTTACCACCACAGCTCTCAAAATGGTTCATATAATACCCACCAAGCCTCTTCATGTCTCCACAATGATTGTAGACTGCACCTTTTTAGCAGCAATCTGGAGTTTGAGGCAGGAACGATTATTTGCCATCACTTTGGCCTTGTGCTCACTTTTTTGACGGATTGAGGTCCGCTCTAAAATGTTGATATTGTTCTCTGTTAACCATTTCTTGCCTTGTTTGGCTGTATGTTTTGGATCATTGTGTGGTTTAATGTTGAAATGCTGCCTTTTGGGGCAGCCATGGCCTACTGGTTAGGGCTTCGGCCTTTGGTCTTGCTGGTTCGACTTCACTAATTCACGGATTGGGATAAATGTAGAGACCAAATGTCCCTCATGGGATCAAAAGATATACTAACTTACATACTATTGGGGCAGGTCTCTCGGTACACTGCCTGATCTTTTCCTCCTAATCTTAATGTAGCCTCTTGTGTTACCGTCTACTTGGAGAAAGTTACCAGGTCCCCCTGGTTGAAAAACATCCCAAAATAATACATTTCTCACCCCCACAATTGAAATGGACATGGTGTAATTTGGGTTTAATGCTTCCCTTTTTTATGCCAATCTCAAGCCATGTCCCTGGGTCACAAAAATCCAGTGAAAGCTAAATTCTTTGTCCAGCTGTGCCCTTATAAAGGTTAAGCTGAGTTGTGCATGTTTGGAGAAGAGTGGAGAAAAATAGAATGAGAATTCTTTCATCAATTCTGTGGTGGTGTCTTTTACTTAATGGGCATATTTATTGAAGCAATCCTAAAGTAATCAGATTACGTTACATGTTTTTGGTAATCCAACTGATTACGTTACTGATTACAAAAATTGCCATGTAATTTGTAGTCAGTAATGGATTACATTTCAAAGTAATCTGACCCAACCCTGACTGTTGCACTGCTGGACTTACTCATCACCATCATCATGACACTCACTTACTCATCACCATCATCATGACACTCACTCACACAGAGCACCTTACCTTACTATGCACAGAGAATCACAGGCTCAGTCCCTGCACTGAAAAAAGTGATTTTGACATGTAGTAATTTTTTCTTAAATGAAACTGTATTTATATACTCAATTTGTTTGTGTTTTGCAAAAACTCATTTCAGATAAGTAATATCTGCAAGAAAAAAAGGGGTTTGCTTCAGATTTGTTTGTGTTTTACAAAAAACTAATTTCAGTTAAGTAATATCTGCAAGAAAAAAGGGTTTTGCTTCAGAGGCAGTGCTGCGCATGCGTTTATTTGGCTGCCAAAAGATGATTGTCCTCCATTTTGCAAACGGTTCCGTTGGCTTGAAGGGATCTGCACTTGAAATCTTCGCTTTTGACTTTTAACGGTAAGTGGTATATTATTAAACGTCATTTGACAGTCAGTTTACCATTACAAATTTGGAGTGTCTTTAATTGCCTTATTTGACACGATAGAGCTGTTTTCTTGAATATTTAAGAAATCGTCTAGCAAGCTAGCTAAAGTTAACTTTACCTAGCAGTTCTACTCCAATATAATGTTAACTGGGCTAACAAGTTCATCTTAAAGTTTACTTTTATTACCTCCTCGACGTAATTGATTGAATAACTTCAAAATGAATATATACCTTAATGTTAGACAATTTAGGTCGTTGAAACTCAGTGGACCCATTAAAGTTTGTACAGTTAACATTAGCTGCTAACTGAATTGGAACCAAAGATTCTAGAGCGCTACGCGCAAGATGGATTACTGGCTGGAAAATACATTGGATATGTTGAAGTACGTTCTATGACTCCATGGGCGCCATTTTAATAAGCTCAGGTGGCGTCACAGACGCTGGCCACCGTGGGAAACATGTGGCGTTATCCTGACATCAGCATAACTTTTTATCGTTCAGAGATATTATACGTGATTATATTAGGAAAAACGAATTATATATTATACATATTCGTTATACATCATTTATCTACAGGAATAGTTCTCTAATAATTTTCGGTAACTTTATACTGAAGGTAAGTTGAGCTACATTCACTGCACTAAGCTCCCGTAGCCTAGGGCTAACATAGGATTTTGACGACTGATTATAGACTAAAATTGTCATTTAACATAAATGTACTTTCTTGAATAGCATAAGCAGTAATACAGAATCGTATTTGGACCATTTTAATATCTGGTCAAATAAATAAATGAACGGTGTTAAGTGTTGGTTATAGTATTTGTCCAAGCGATGGGCTTTAGACAGCAGCACGAGTCTGTTCAGGTTATATTATAACGTTAACGTTAACGTTAGTACAAACTCCAGAAACGTCTTGTTTATTGGCAGGAGCGGTTACGGTTTTAGACCTATATTAATCTAGAATCTAATTTAATCTAATTTAATCTAATCTATCCTCGATGCCGTCTTTTTTATTTGTTATCAACGGAAGCACCGTCTCAGCTGAGGTGCTTTCCAGAGATAGCCCAGCAATTTCGAGGGAGAGGCTTAACGTTAAAGTTGTCAGGCGGAATTCAGGCTTGGGTAAGGTCATTTAATAAAATCACTCTAGAGGCATACATGATAAATGTGCTTTCTCGGAGACTGTACATTTGACCATTTTAATATCTGGTCAAGTAAATAAACGAACAGTGTTAAATTGCTAGTATTTGTCAAACGATGGCGCTTTAGACCGCAGCACGGGGGGTAGCGTTAGCTAACGTTACTTCCCATGGGGTGCTAACGTTAGATGCACAAACTCCAGAAACGTCCTGTTTATTGGCAAGAACGGTTATGGTTTTAGACCTATATTAGTCTATCCTCGATGCCCTCTTTTTTATTTGTTATCAACGGAAGCCCCGTCTCAGCTGAGGTGTTTTCTAGAGATAGCCCAGCGATTTCGAAGGAGAGTTTTGGCTTATAAGGCTTAAAGTTATCAGGAACTGACTCAAGCTGAATTCAAGCTTGGGCCAGGCGATTTAATAAAATGACTAGACATACATTGTCAAATTAGTTTTAGCTAAGAACACAAGGCAGGCACAGACACCCAAATAGTTAGTGAGAAGTCAGTCAATCAAACATTTATTACATATTATTACACAAGTATTAATTCTAAATATAGATTGTACAAAAATATCTTGACATATTTACAGATTTAATGAATTAGAAACATGAAAACATGACATCTTATTTATGAGTAACCTTTTTAAGTTTTCTGCATTGTTTTTGTACATTTTTGTGGCTTAACTCCCTATTTTTGAATTTCAGTGCATACTGCACACGGACACTGACGAATGTACAGACAAGTTTTGATTTCACCGCATTACTGCAGAGTGGTAAACTTTTGTACGTTGCTTGACTATGAATGGCCTGGTTGATTTTAGAGCATATGTTTTCTCTTGTCATTTTTTTGTCATTGAATTCTTCCCTAAATACTTGTTCACATTCATTGCAAAATTGCAGGAATAGATCTGATGGAACTAGAAGTGAGCCGAAATCTGATTGTGTTGTGTCGTATGCCTTGTGGTGGATAAATAAATGTGCTGGGTCATTAATTTGTTTTTCAGGGGACAGGAGTACACTTCTGCATGTGTCACACTCATGTGCAGTTACACAGCGACGACACAGATAACCAGCAATGTAGGCTAGAGTGTTCTGCTCAGGGATGTCAAGGTAGACACTGGTGTATGGCGTGCTTTTTGTTTGTTGCAAGATAGAATTTGCAGATTTTAATTTACTCTGTGGTGTCTTGCCTATGTCTTTCAGTGTTGAGACATATTTGTCAGTGTCTGGGACACAGTTAGCCCCAACAACTGGTCTGATTAGTTCTGCCACCATGACCATCCTCAGTGCACACCTGAACTCCTTTGCCGAAGGGTTATCACGACAACCACCTTTCCTCCTCACTGTAGCAAACAGATTTTCGACGATGTCCTGATTTAATCTGGAGGTGAACATATATTGCAGCTTGTGAGTGGACTGTAGGTGGTCCCACAGCTGAGTGACAGAAGCTATAGCGAGTAACCATCCTTTGATGAAAAGGACATTTTTTGATCCCACTACCTCTAAGTTTTTAAGGACTGGAATGCATGCCTCAAAGAATTTCAGATGGCCAGATTTGTGCGAGAGTGGGCGCTTAAGTGGTTTTGTGTCCCTGAAAAACCTGCCATTAAAGGAGTCGAACAAGCTGTCTATGAGTTCTATAAACTCGGCTGTATGAACAGCTTCTCCAGGGATTCTGCCTAAGGCCACGTAGGTGTAAAGACCTGCTGCAACAGTGTGGCTCAGTACCTGGGCTGCTTTGTTTACCCTCATCTTTGAGAAGCTGTTTAGTTGAAAATGGCCTTTTGTTAATTTTGGTGCCTTTCGAATTGGCAATTGGGAATCAAATTCAAAAAACTTCCGGAGGTATGACCACCTTACAGTTTTGGGTGTTTGCTGTTTAATTCGAAATGTATACTTTTCAAGATTTGACCTTGTGTTTTTCAGCAGGTGTGGCGGATCATGCAATGCAAAGATTTTTTCTTCAGCATGTACAAAGAAAGGCTGCTCAGGGGTGATGCCCAGCAGCTTAAAAAGTGAGACATTACCTGACCCCTGGTCACAGACCACAACTTTTGGAAGTAGGCCTATTGCCCTAATTTTATCCAAACACTCTTTTAGAAGAGCCTGTAAAATGTTTGCTGGGGCAGCATCTTTAGAAAGGAAATACCCCACAGGCTGCTTCCACTTCCCAGTCAAACCCCTAACCATAAACACCAAAGCATGGTTTGCCATACGCGCCGTCTTTCCCTGGGAGCCAAAATCTTCGAATCCCTCCACACTGTCACTACTGATGTTGTATGACAAGCCTGATCTTAAGCTCATCTCATCGAACGTTACCACGCACAGTCGGTCCTGTTGGGTCATGTCATTGACACGACTGGCTAACAAGTCAAAGACAGTGGGAGAAAATCCTGGCCTTATCTCCATCCCACTGAGCCACCGGCGCAGAGATGGTACTGATGGTAGCTTAAATATACGTTGGCAAAATTTATATGCTCGTGGCCCTTGATGGTAAAGAGAAAGTGCAATGACTTTGTCGGAGTGTGTCCATCTCCTCCCTTTCAGTTTACAGCTACGGCTGGAATTCCGCAGCTGTGCAGCGAAGAAGGAGAGTGCTGGTTCCTCCAAAAAATACTGAGCACTTCTAATTAAATGATCTGGTGACATATCTTTTTCTAATTTTACCTTGTTAAGACACTGCTGTAATTTCTGCACTTTTTTTTTCAATCTAAATGTCCTTAGCCGTTCTTTCTTTAAAAGACTTAGATGTTTTTTAGGCCTTGGAGCTGCAGCAGTATCATTCCCTGTGTCAGGAGTTGGAGTCACAGATGGAGACTGAGTCAGACAAGCAGAGGTGGAGGGGGTGACCAGGTCAGCGTCAGTGATGGGCCGGCTGTAGGTGTGATCTGCCGGAAGACCATGCACTGAAAGTGCAAACATAAAGCACTTTCTATTTAAAAAAAACTGTTTATGTGAAAGCATCTTAAAATGTGTCTATGGAAGTGAGTTTAACATTGACATTAAATATTATTTTGAGTTCACCTTTTAGAGATGTTCCTTTTTTTTTTAATATCCTCCGTGTACTTTTAAGTAGTTGAGGTTGGTTGGGCAGATTGAATAAGGTGGGCAATGCATTCCAGTTTAGACGGTTTCTCAAGTGACTTCAGAACTGGCAGGCTTCAAAATGTTCAGCACATAAGCGGCAATTGGCATTTAAGTAACTAGCTGTCCTTTTCACCAAGTCTTGCCTTCGACAGTTTTGCACCCATTTCTGGCACCTAGCAAAAATGAACAGATGTGGATAGAGATGTCACGGTGTGATCAGACCGTAATGGTAACGTTACTTATGGTAATGATGTGTGTGAAAAAGAATATCCTTATAGGACAATAAAGACTCTATATACTATAGGCCTACTATTATTTTAAGCAGAGGTTTTTGGTAACTTTAAGGTAAACTGATGTTATGTTAGGCTATGTCTAACATCATGTCATCATGATGCTCAGTGACATCTCATCTCAACCTTACATGAGTGATACTATCTTATGTGCCTGTGTTTAAGCATGCTGTTAACAAAGGGTTAACTTATATGGGTAGAAAGAAGAATGATGTTAAAATGTAAGGTAAGCTATAACGTTAGTTAATTAGCCTGCTAGCTAACATTATATACGGTCTTGCAATGGGAATACATATGATCTACAATATATACATACAATATCTACATTATCTGTCTAAATAGTATACCTCTCCTTATTCAATGGGAACGTGAAAAATGATAAATCTGGCCGATCGCACTGCCTGTTCTTGCAGTTAATTGCTGAGCAAAATGCTCTGGATGTAACGGCCATTGTTGTTAATGACAACAAACAGCTGGCAACGGCAAAAACAGCTGTTCAGGTGGGCTCATAGAATTGGAACTCTGAAATGTTGCGCTGAGCTTATTAAAATGGCGCCCTGTCGGGCTCAGAGCGTACTTCATGCCTATGACGTGACTGATCTATCTTGCTCCGCTCTAGAATCTTTGATTGGAACACAGATCTTGCCTGAAATATGGTTGACCTTAACGTTGCTAGTTAGCTAACCGAACACGTTATGCAGCAGACCAAACACGTTTTCACCGACCCCTGTGGAGTCAACTGACACTTAACTTGAGCAATGCCGAGTTTGCAAAATACATTTGTTTGGAGACTCAGAATGCAGGCCAAGGTACATGTAAAAAGGAAAGAAATAGGACGCATGTTTTGTGAGTGATTAGGTCAGGTCATAACTCGACAATGTTGGGCAAAAGCCACATTTACGCTAGGTTTAGAAACGTGTTTATTTATTCTGTCAGTAATGGAGTACCACTATTTCATGTCATCGCCAGCGCTGAATATGCATGGTGGTGGCATTTCTCAAACTCAACAGCAGTGCAAGATCTGGACAGGCTGATGCTATGCACCTGTTAAGCAGATATTGCTTGAACATTTTATTTGTTCCATGGTGTTGAAATTCGAAATGTTTTCCCTTCAAGGGGACAGTCAGACCAACAAGCAGGTCTGTGTAGCTATTGTTGGTAGATTGTAAGATAATGTGTCAAATGTCAATTAAATGAAGTGTCAAAATCGTTTGATTAACTAGTACCATTTGTGTATGTATTAAATAAGTATATTTCATAAATGTATACTTTATATTTATATTATAAATGTGTTTCTATCCTCTTTAGTTACAGGTATTGAGAAATGTCCTTGCTTGATGACTGGATCAGGAAATGCCTGTGATGCTTGGGTATTCAGGCAAGCTACAGGTCAAAGATGCGTAACCTTGGATGTCCAGTGACCGCCGTTTTCCAGAAGAAGAAGGTCATAAGTTCCAGAAGAAGGTTTAAAGGACATAAAATGACCAAACATTTGAGGATTTTGCAAGGTGTAAGTTTGTATTACTATTATTGTTTACTTCTCTTACATATTACATACAATGATCACATTGGATCTGTTTCTGCTATTTGCAACTGCCATCACTTATAGTCACCCTACTCACACATTGCTCTTATGTTCCTTATTACAACATAGCGACAGATAGAGGCATTATAATTTTGTGTCTAACTATAACTGGACTCCTCAGGGTTGATACGACTACATGAGTCGTCATACATTTACCCACTCACTCATTTTCCCGTTGCTCACATTGTTCCTTCCCCAACTGGTACACTCACTTATTAGCCTGATGTCGTTATACTCAATTCCTGTCAGAATTTAAGTCTGGCGCTGCTTCGTTGGGACGTGATTATGGGGTGTGTTTCAACCAATACAGGGGAAAGAAATGCTTGCCAAATGGCTGTTTTCTGTTGCAAAGCACTCTGAACTGAATCTTCCGTATTAAAAGTGCTTTATAAATAGAGGTTATTATTATTTAGAGTATTGATTGTATTTTCACAAAATAATTAATATCCCTGTATCTGAACAGACAGAGACTGTACATCTGAGGAGGGAGGCAGCCATCAAGACCCCGTGCCTTTATTTTGGTGAAGATGATGATTCTCTCATACATGTACATGGTAAGTAACACTAACCAAGGGCATGTTGAAATTGCAATAAAAATTGCATTTTTATGCCAATTTTTAAGCCAAAAACCTTTAAGCCAGCTCCCAGCTCGTACCTTTTCTCAAGCATCAACCTAAAGCAGCTTTTTAACTTTTGTACAGGATATCCATGGCAAGGAGGTGTCAAGAGAAAACCACCCCTTGGAACATGAGGACATCGGCATCGTTGTGGATGGAGGCATCATTTTGGAGGAACCTTGGTCTGTTGCACAAGGCTGTGCAGTGAAGCCAGAGACTTTCTAATGAGGAGACACAGCACTCAAAAAATCCTCCAATCATGTGTTGTGAACTCGGTGCTGGAGTAAGGTTGGTGTCGTGAAGCCTTGCGCACGCGCATTTCTGCCAAATAGGATGCCCGATGAGTGCCAAAAAAGCATTGCATTATGGCTGCTGAGTGCAGGGACTTGCCTAAAAGGACTTTGGTGAAGCTAGGGGTCATATACACATTGAATCAATGTTGAACTCTTCAATACTATTACAAATTCATGCAAAAAGTTGTCATTCAGATGGATGGTGATAAGCTCCTACCCAAGGTTCTCAATCTTAAGAACCAAATCATTAGATGGGCAAGTGGGCCTCTTCTTTCTCTTCCCTGCTGTCTCTCTCTTTCTCTCTCTGTCTTTATCGTTCGTCCTCTCTCTCGGCACACTTTTACACACACACACAGTCATGATTGACTTGATTTGAAAGATTCAATAAATGGTTGTGAACCTTTCTTTCTTTCTCACTGTTTTTCTCTCATTCTTTCTTTCTCACTGTCTTTCTGTCATTCTGTCATTCTATCTCGGCACATTTACTTACACACGCACGCACGCACACACACACACACACAATCACTCACTGGTAAGGTGTTTGGCTTTGGTCAAAGGTTCACAACCATTTATTGAATCTTTCTTTCTCTCTTTTGGTGCTCACACTCTCTCTCTTTGGCACTACTGCCTTTGCTTTTGCTTTGGTTTGAGAGCGGGAAAATTATTATTTTTTAGAGCAAAGGGTCACAATGTGTGTTCATATGTGTGTTTCTGTGTTGAACATTTGTTTTAATAAAGACAGTTATACCATTTCTGTTTGAGATTTAAGTTAATACTATTTAACCTGAATTTGAAGTTTAACTTAATTTTTACCAATGAAATTATATACAAATATTAAGCAAATTCAACTAAATATATATGGCTGGATGTAGCTAAATTAAATTGAGTGCAAATGGTTACCTAAAAAAAATTAAGTAATTCTTGCATTAGAGAATATTAAGCAAATTCAACTAAATCTATATGGCTGGATGTAGCTAAATTAAATTGAGTGCAAATGGTTACCTAAAAAAAATTAAGTAATTCTTGCATTAGAGAATATTAAGCAAATTCAACTAAATCTATATGGCTGGATGTAGCTAAATTAAATTGTGTGCAAATGGTTACCTAATACTAATTTTTACTCAAAATATTTGATTGGAGTTTGCTTGGCTTGATTTAGTTGTAACTACTCAATTTAGTTTAGCTTTAATTGCAAGAAAATATTAAGCAAATTCAACTAAATCTATATGGCTGGATGTAGCTAAATTAAATTGAGTGCAAATGGTTACCTAAATAAAATTAAGTAATTCTTGCATGTCATTTTTTTCAGTGTGCCTCAGTCATTGAAAGCGCCTCTTGATTGATTAATCACCACCATGTGGATACTGTTTTTAGAATTGATTTAGATTAGGTGTTAGTTAGTATAATTTGTATTTTAGTATATTCATAATCTTCTACTGTCCTTATTGCTTAGAATGTTTTTTTTTTATATTATATACTTTTAATTACTTTTTTCTGCTGTTAGTGAATGTGTGTGTGATGTCTGTATGCTACTGAGACCTTGAATTTCCCCTTGGGGATAAATAAAGTATCTATCTATCTATCTATCTATCTATCTATCTATCTATCTAATAGTCTGAGCAAGTAGTCTCATCAACAAAGAGATAAGGAGTAAAAATGTAGCCTTCTGAAACTGGCTCGGTTACGCACTCTTGAATCTCGAATCTGAAAGTCTGTGGTGGGTCATTCCACGTCAATTCAACCAGGGCCCACACACTTAGGTCTCAAAAAATTCTGAAAATTACCAGGTGTACCTATGTTACCCAGGATTACATAAAATTACTTTTATCAATACTTTCCTAGATACAGCCAGTTTTACGGGGGGAAGGGGGTCGATTTGGTTCGGCCTTGTGAACTTTGACATAAAAAAGAGGCCGAACAAAATCGAAACCCCCCTCCCCCTGTAAAACTGGCTGTATCTTGGAAAGTATTGATCTTACATAAAAGTAATTTTACAGTGTGTCTCCTGGGTAACATATAGGTACACCTGGTTATTTTTTTAGATTTTTTTGAGACCTAAGTGCGTGGGCCCTGGTTGAATTGACGTGGAATGACCCTGGTCCTAATATCTAGAGCATGCTAATGAAGGAAACTAGGTTCATTATAATAATACAAATGTTAAGTCCTTCTAATTGTTTTTTTGTGTCTTATCAAAGGTCACTTGAGTTAATTACATGATGGGACTGGAGGAAATTGCTTTCAAGTGTTTAACTCATTAATTTGAATACAACACTGCCCTCTATAGGCTTTTCAAAGAACTTACTAGGCCTTTCCCTTAACTGGGGAATTTTCTAGGCCTATAGCCGACCCTGCACCAGGCCAGACACAATCTTACAATAATAGGCAATGAGTCATTGCTTGCCCTAACTTAATGTTTAATATTGTATTTACGTCACAAAAACCTAGCTGTTTAATAAGTTTACTTGACTTGTTGTTTGCAGTTGTTTGTTGTTGAAAATGCTGAAAATGTAGGCCCTTGTCACGTGCATCAATTTTGCTGATCAGTGTTAGTTTGGAGAACACTAACAGTATTGTTTTAACATACACTTAGGTCAAAGTCAGTGTACAAACTCAAAGTAGCTTAGTCTTTATTTGGCTAATCCATGAGAGTAGGCTACACAACACGCTAAAGCCAGTCTGACAATCTGACATGGCCATATTGATTTTAGTCAATGTTGCCATCTGCATGTCAAGAATCTTTTTTTTTTTCATTTGCTGTCATCAACAGTGAATTGCTATTGACAATTAGTTTGTGTTGACCGACAGGGTTATCACTCCTCACTTGTTAGACTCTATAGTCTTCTACGACAACCACTCGAAGATGCTAAAGAAATAAAGCATAATGGGGAAGCCTACTTTGTCACAGAGAATGTTTGTTTGTATTTGCTGTGTAAGTACAGTTAGCCACAACAAATAATAGGTTGCTCTCGGAGCTGCGGAAAGGACCAGTCATGTATAGTCACACAAGTCATGCGCTTTCATGTGTAGATTTAACATTTATGTTTCTAGCGAAATGTCTGACGATTGTTTCAGTCACCTCACCGTGTCTTGCATTAACGTCTATGGTCACACCCTTTGCCGCCTGCCCCCTCCTGGAGCGTATGTATCTGTCTGTCCGCCATGTTGGGCAGTGTGGGTGTCACAACCCAGTGCAACCGGAGACGTGTAGCCTTGCTAGCCCGCTAATCACATAAACACTAATACTGAGCGCCTATGATTTTTTCTCCGAACAATAAATAAGTTTAATTTGCAAGTAAACTTAGATTTTACTTGAATTATTTTATAGTCACTGAGCTACATAACTTATGCCGGGTTGTATTCCCGGGCGAAAACTGGTCTGAGTTTCTACTCGAGGATTGGTAAGTTACTGTTTTGCTTTTAAAGGGGTAACGTTAACATAGCTATGTGATGCTGTCGCTAACAGAAGAAGAGAGATTTGTCCAACAGGCGCAGTGCTGAACAGATTCAGCTAGCATACTGTTGGGTAGTTGTAGTTTTGGGAGATATGTGGGTTTCAAAATCTTCTTTTACTTTGCGTAGCCATGCAAGCGTTTATTCTGAAAGAAGTTGCTTTGCTAACGCTAGCAGGCGGTCCTAGAAATACATGATCAGCTAGCAACTATTGGCTAGGCTAGCTAACTTTTGCCATCGAAAGCAGCCGTTGAAGTGGATTGCTTATGTCGACCAGGTGACTGGATAAATCCACGACGACAGGTCTTAGAATCAATCAACAGATTGTTTTGTGTCGTTCAAGATGTACACATACAGCTGTATGTATTTATTAAGAAACGATTTTAAATCAAATAACTGACATGTTTTCCCTTCTAGCTAAGTTATTAGCACTGGGCAGCTAGCACGTTAGCACGCATCCTAATGTTAGGTCCTCTGAAGTTTTGTTCATTTGTCTTTTCCTAAGTTTCATTGCTTATGCAGTGTTTCAGCTGCGGCTAAGGAGTAACTAATTTGTAGATTATTCGATCTAAATCCATGCTGAACTTAAAGTAACTTAACTTTGAAATGAATAACTCGATGAATTGTCTTGTCTTATCGGACTGCATCTTTCTGAACTTTGATGGGAGTGATGTGTGAATACCCTTGCTAACTACTTGCTCGAGACCGAGCTAGCTAGCGCGCCTTATGAACCTTGGCTAACGTTAGCTAGTGTTGGCTTCCGACGAGAAATGCTGCTAACGTTAGCTTGCTAGTATGCAATCATGGTGTCCTCGCCCTTTCTCCTCCTGATAATCTTCAATTTCAAATAGTTTTAGTGTAGCTTCTAGTATAGTTGCCCAAGAGACATTAGCAGAGAACCTCTGACAATATGGTGATTAACCGTCTTGCCATTCCCAATTTATGACAGGGTCGCAAGGTTGGTTGTGCTTCAACTTGTTTTCAGGATAGTCTAGTATGGATTATCGTTAACGTTAAGTTGATGTGTTGTAAACAAACTAATACATGCCTTTTACATCTTACGATAATGTGTATCCCCAGTTACCAGGCATTTAACATATGTCCTGTTTCGTAATGTTTAAGTCTTTGCGGCTCACGTTAGGCTACTACAGTGTGTGAGTGCCCAGTGATCAATGTGAGCTTTTTAGTACTTCTGCGTCTTTCTTTGGAATGTCTGAACGCACCCGTGTCCGTGGAAGATCTTTGTCTATTGTATGGTCAGGGGGTGACAGATGCATCTCTTGCTTGATCCCGTCCCTGGCTCATTGGCTTTGTCTTGCAGGGCACACGGGTTCTCAGTGAGACAATGGGTAAAGTGAATGTTAGCTTGTAGGGTGGGTAGCCTATGTATGTCGATTCTTAGACACTAGCAAGGAATTTCTGAGAGCTAACAATACCTTGGGGGTTTAATTGAATATTTCAATCGAAAATCTACAGTTTGTAGGTTTACTGACTCTTATATTTATCCCTGAGTTTATGTTTCTATTTGCCAAATAACTGAAAATGTCCATCCCTTTATTGAGCAATAGCAAATCTGAGTAACCAAACCGGATAGATTACAACTTAGTAGTGAGGGGCCACCCAGAATATGATGCAATTTCACTGCAGTTTTTGGTCCTGTCTTCACTGACACTTGCGAATTTGTCTATTGCTGATCCTCTCCCAGTTCTGCCCCATTAGCATGACCATCTACAAGTATCCATTAACTGTTGTTACCTTTCATCTGAGAATGTGTAGGGTGTGGCTGCACACCTCAGCACCCCCTGCCGCCACATACACCAAGGCAAACTCACACACAGGCACAGACAGACACTCGTCTGCTTGATCCCATTCGCCCCCACATGTTGTTCTCGGCAGTAGTTTGCAGGCTTGCAGCCACTTGTCTGTCCGAGAGAGTGTGGATTCCAGCCTTATCAGGGCAACAGGGTCGCCCTTCACGCCTGTGCGGTTGTGGCGCATCAAGCTTTAGCGCAGAGTTGTTAGTATTCACAACAGAGACCTCGGGGACCAATACTGCTCAGTGCCAGATCCTCCTCTTATCTCCACATGTGACCTGTCGAGCCAACAGTAGATGTAGGTTAAAGCACTAGCACTAAAAGTTAATATTGAGTTGGTTATATAGTTTGATTAAATCTGTTGACTCTATAAAAAAAAATCACCTTAACATTTAGCTAAATTTAGCCCTGATAGGATTTCTAAAGATATTTTGAGTTTGTGTGTCCTTTAAAAAGTGAGCTAACTTTTGACCTCAGGGTCCATCAAGTTCTTCAACAATTTTGCAAATATGTTTCAGATTTATTTTGTCATCAGACTCTTATCAGGCTGTGGTTTAGAGTGCTGCATACCTATAAGACAATAGTCCGTGCTTGTTGTAGGCAAATGTGTGACTCACAATTTATTGTCAGTGGAGCAAGCACCCACTTGCAAACTGCCATTTCCCAACAGCCCATGTTAATGACTGGTGTCATATTTAAAGTGAGCCCATACCAAATGTACACCCCCCCCCAAACACTGATGCAATCACTTGCATGCAATCTAATATTTGTCATAACTCTATTGTCCCAGGGTGCACTTGTAGCACACTGTCTACTACATCTCTCTGCTAGGCTGGTAGTGTTGTGCCTTTTTCCCATGCTGTGCTTGGCCCGTGGAGCCACGCACACACAGATCCGGCTCTGTGTGCTCCACTAGCTTCCTGGGTCCCCTGATCCACCCTCCCTCCCTCCCTCTCTCCATCCATCCATCCACCCATCCACCTCCCCCTCCCCTCACAGATTTCTGGGCCAGTAGAGCTTTCTTTCTGCTGTGATATAGTTGCCCCTCTCTTCCTGTTATACGCTGGCTCTGAATAGGTGATTAAAGCAGCAGATGTTTCATTAGGGCCTCGTGGCATTCATGCGTATGCAGGCCCAGGGGAGCGGGATGGAGGGAGGGGGGAGCTAGGGCCCAGTGGCTGCCAGGCAGGGGAAGAGTCCAGCACTTGGTGGGAGTCGCCTTTCAGTGATTCTTAATGAATTTTTACGGGATGTGGCAGCAGACAGCTCTCTGTGTTGTCTTGACCAGAGTGCACGGCCCTGCTCGGGTACTCCGGCTCTGTATCCCTCCTCTCATCTATTTTTCTTTCCCTTGCCCACTTTGCCTTTCTTTTGGTCCTCCAAGCTTAAACACAGGAAGCACACAGTACCCATGGTCTGTTCAGACAGGGGGGTCGTGGCTCCCAGCTATTCAGAGGGGAACTGTGTGGGAGCAAGTTTATCAGCTCTAATATAGCTTTAAGGACAATGTGGTCGAGGTTTCGAAAAGTCAGACGTAAAATACAAGAACTAGGTGAACTGCTATACTAGGTTTGGTTTAACAGAGAACAGGGCAGAGAACACCGTCTAATTCATTGTATTGACATCATTGTACATAGGACAATGAAAAGGCAAACCAGACCATAAAATGGATCATTTTTCCATATCAAGATATTACTGATGAACGTTAATGCGCTGTCCTGTTTGATAAGGGAAGCCATTCAATTGGTTCTTCCTTTTACGCTGTCAGCCTTTGAGCCTCTTAGGCGATGGCACGACAGGGTTTTATTAGAAATTCAGTTGTGCTAAGTCATGCAATGCAGACCTTACTGATGTTCCTTCCCAGGAGCAGAATCAGAATCCGGAAATGGGCGTGTTTGAGCTATATTTAGCTAGCCTGTGCGATGACAATGAGGGTGTCTGCATCCGGAATCTCAGAAGATGCGTGACAAAAACATCAGAATATTCTTTATGCTTTTCATCACAAACACACACACACACACTTGCTCACTCTCGCAGCACGCAATATTGATGTGGTGTGTGCTGCAATCACAAGTGGTAAATGGGTGTCTATGCTCATACGCTGACTCTTGGGCAATGTCTTCACTTACCGTAACAATGCGTCACAGAAACCATGTCAAGCATGGAGCTTCCCCAGCTCTCTATTTCTCTCAGTATGTGTGTGTGGGTATATACACACACACACACAAAAAAATCACTAGGATACTTCAACCCAGATACCTGGATACAGGCCCACATGTCAAGTCTGTGCTAGCTTGGAGAGTGTGTGTGTGTGTGTGTGTGTGTGTGTGTGTGTGTGTGTGTGTGTGTGTGTGTGTGTGTGTGTGTGTGTGTGTGTGTGTGTGTGTGTGTGTGTGTGTGTGTGTGTGTGTGTGTGTGTGTGTGTGTGTGTGTGTGTGTGTGTGTGTGTGTGTGTGTGTGTGTGTGTGTGTGTGTGTGTGTGTGTGTGTGTGTGTGTGTGTGTGTGTGTGTCAACAGCTGTGACCTATTTCTCTTTATCTGACTGGTGGGATCGTTTTAACAGTAGTGAAGTGCAGGTGCAGACAGGAAGTCTGCTATATGCTTTCTTCCTAGCTGCACATATTCCAGTCCACACATTACCATAATTGCGCTAGGACCTTTTCTCTTGCTTTACAGCCTACTTCTGTTGGTTTGTTTATGTTTTCAGTTTTTAAGTGGAAAGCACGGGGGTTAAGACAGAAGTTTCCGCCAAAACTAAATGAACAAGCAGCAGAATTGTTGAGTCAGCAGTGCACTGGGAAAGTTAGATTTGAGTACCCGTGTGTGTGTGTGTGTGTGTGAGGGAGAGAGAGGGAGTAGTGCCTTCTCATGCAGAATGTGTCATTCTGCTTCAGTCAGTGCATCACCTCTGTGCTCTTGTCTTGCATTTCAGGTAATGGAGGAATTTGCTGCGCCGACCCCCTTCTCTGCGTGGAAATGATTTTAACAGGCTCTGCTACAGTGCAGGGATACTCTTAAAACAGGGAACACAGAACTGGACTTCTGAAAGCTCCCAAAACACACACACACACACAAATACATTTTGGAACTGTCAAACCCTTTCTTGTGAACTCCCTATAAAGAAGTCCTTTTTTAATATTTTTGGACAGACAGACAGACAAGCGAGCACTACTTTTATTTTTTTTATTTTTTTATTTTTATTTCTGCACGTACACCTACACTAAAAGACCATCACCATGCCGAGCTCAACCATCCGCAGGCAGATGAAAAATGTAGTGAACAACTACTCCGAGGCAGAGAAGAAGGTCCGGGAGGCCACCTCTAACGACCCCTGGGGCCCCTCCAGCTCGCTCATGTCGGAGATCGCCGACCTCACCTACAACGTGGTGGCCTTCTCCGAGATCATGAGCATGATCTGGAAGCGTCTCAATGACCACGGCAAGAACTGGCGGCACGTCTACAAGGCGCTCACCCTCCTGGACTACCTGATCAAGACGGGCTCGGAGCGCGTCGCCCTGCAGTGCAAGGAGAACATCTTCGCCATCCAGACGCTCAAGGACTTCCAGTACGTGGACCGCGACGGCAAGGACCAGGGTGTGAACGTGCGGGAGAAGTCCAAGCAGCTGGTGTCGTTGCTGAAGGACGAGGAGAGGCTGAAGGGCGAGCGCTCGCAGGCGCTCAAGACCAAGGAGCGCATGGCGCAGGTGGCCACCAGCGTGGGAAACAGTGGCAGTATGGGCTTCGGGCGCGGCTCCAGCCAGCCAAACCTGTCCACCAGCTACTCTGAGGAGTACGGCAGGTCTGAGGGGTCACCCGCCTCCTATCATGGATGTGAGTACACATTGTAGCCCTTAGGCTCTCAGTGTTTCCCAGACAATTGAATTTGTGGTGGTTGGTTTGCAGAATTAACTTGAATGCAATAGTTTTTAACAAATTAGCACAGCGTGGTTATGATGCTAACCAGATTTAAGCACAATTTAGTACAACCTGGAAAATCATTGTGTGGTGGTCAGTGTTGATATTGTGATGGGCCGCCACAAATAAGTCAATGTATGGGAAACACTGGGCTCTCCAGGTTAAGTGTGTCTTTTTTTAATGAAGAATTTTGTGTGTGTGTGTGTGGTGGTATAGTTAAGTGTATCGACTACATTGGCTTGTGTTATAAAGGTGAGGTAAGTAATGACAGAAAGAAATGATTATACAATCCCTGTTTGCTGTCCTTTTGTACTAGGCCTGCATTGGTAGTAGTGTTGAAATTGTATAGTTCTAATTAAGCACTAAGGCGATAGTTACAAACAAAAGACGGAAGTGTAAAGATGCTTTCAAGCCTTTGTATGTTTCGGGCTTTATTGTTACTTGTGGAGTGTGATTGAGGAACGTGGGTGTCCGCACAATTGATGCTGAGCAAAAATGATTGATGCATCAAAGAGAACGAGCCTGTCATTAATCCAGCCCTTGAGGCAGGGCATCCTACAAGGACAAGTGCTCAGACAGACCGGAGTATTTTAAGCCAGTCGCCTGTTGGGTTCAGGCTGTTGCAGACAACATTGTCAGTCATCAGTGCCTTAAAGCAAGTGTGCCTCAGCAGTCTCTGTGTCATTTCATCTGTGATTGATGAGCTCATCTCACTTAAATCACGTCGCATCAGCTTCTCAGACAAAGATAAAGCTCGGATCACAACTGGATTCTAGTTTTGTGATTGAATGAAGGGCCCTCTACACTGAAATCAGACACAGGTCTTTGCTCCGCAAAGGAATCAACAGACATGTCTGTGCTCCGAAACAGATTCGAGAGATGAATCTTGCTCCAAAACATCTCTCAGTTCAGAAGCTGTCCCATTGCGGTATCCCAGAATAAACGTGCTATTTTTAGATCTGGGATAGTTTAGCCTTTTCTGGTGAAAACGCCACGGTGGTTTCCCATGCTGCCATCATGATCGGTAATACCCTCCTAGCCACTGCAGTGCTTCAGATATGGCTGTTGGTTCAGTTTTACCCAACCTGTAACCTCCCCACTCTCAGCCATCCCAGTCTTCATACTGTCTGTTCTCCATGGGCCATGGCCATGACCACACCGGGCAGGCTTTGGAGAGCAGTTAGCTGCATGGGCTAATCCTTTAATCTGCAGCGCTAGGAGACCAGGAGAGACTGCATGTCTGTGGTGGTCTGACGGACTCCAGGGGAGGGAGTGGATGGTGGTGGAGGGGTAGGGGGGTGGAACACCTTTAGCATGTCAGCTGGTGTGGTGTGTGTCGTGTGCGCCCTGTGCTGGGCTAGCGCTGTGATTCGTAGCTCCCCCATCCATACACACTCCCACACAGCTTATGGAAACGGGAGACACTGCTGAAGGCATCCAAGGCTCATGTCTACATATGAGCCTTGGATGCCTTCTGCAGGCCTCGGCTGTCTCGTGGGTCGGTATCTCTCCCCGTCCTGCAGGAAGAGAACATTCCTGAACCCCCTGAAGGCACCGTGCTCTCTGCTCGGGGTCACTGTGCTGAGCCAAACAGGAGGAAGGAGGATCACCCCCCCCCCCCCCCACACACACACACACACACACATATCCCTTCTCCCCTCCATCCCCAGCAGACAGAGACACATACACACACACACACATGCACGCACACAGGCCCTACCCCCACTTCCTTCTCCAAAATCTCCAAGTTCCCCTTCCCCCCCACCATTGACTCCCTACATGACAAAAGAATTTGGTAATCTTTCTCATGGAGCCTCACCACAGATGTCTCCAAGGGTTTTGGCCATACGACGGTGGGCTCTCAGGAGGAGATAAGCATGGCAGCAGCAGGGAAGCAAGCTAGCAGGGGCTGGACTGAGTCCTTGATTTACCACTTCAAATGCTTTCACAAAAGTGGGCCCGTTCAACTGAATTATGCAGAGGCCTGAGAGTTAGTGGGGAGCGGAAAGTTTGTGTTGGCTCTAGCCGTTCAAACTCACCTCTCAAATCTGTGAATGGAGTTCAGAAACCGAGGAGAAAGTGAGAGGGAGTGCTGAAGTTGTCCCTGCACAACTTTTGGCCTTCCTTCCTCCTTCGTGCAACTCCCGAGTGTGTGTGAGAGGGAGAAGTAGATTGCCTGTGACAGCACTTTGGCAGTTGGGGAGGGGGTGGGTTTTGGGAGGGAATTGTTGGAGGGAGGGAGGGAGTGTGTGTGGAGGGGGGCTGGGGGTGCATTGGGAGGTGTTATTGTTGGCTCTGGTGTGTGTGGGTTTTAATAGAAGAGGCTGAAGCTGAAACGGAAGTGCAAGCAGCTGAGTCATTAACAAAGGAGAGGGAAGGTTGGTTGGGGGGGGAGCGGGGTTATCCCTGTGGAAGAAAGGCTGGGGTGTGAACTGTGGAATTTTTCTGCATTCCTGTAGAAGTTTCCGGGTATTGTTCTGCAAATGGCCCTTCAGTTACACGAGAGTCTTTTGGGAGAGGTTGGAAAAAAAGCTGTTTTGGCACACAGGGCTTTTTTTTTTTGGCCTGATCTTATCAGAATTGTTCTGCTCCATATATCAGGCAACAGGAAACTCAGCTGAGTGTGGTTAGTCATTTGCGATACTTCTGGAAAATTACAAAAATCACTTCCACTTCCTCTTTACAAAAGCAGTCCGCGTTTTCCAAAGCCTATTGTAGCAGTGACAGTAGTTCATCTCTCTGTAGTAAAGTATGTTAATGAGTGGATGTACAGTGTACACAAGGGCAGGTTAAAAGTAAGTTGAATCCAGCTTAGTGTTTCTTCCTTACTGTATAGGAGCAATTGGAAAGGCAACATTGTGCATCTCTTTGTCTGTGTGTGAACACAAGGTATGAGCCCACTCAGGGGTGCAGTTCCCAAAACCATAGTTGCTTACCTGTTAGCGACTTAGTTGGATGGCAATGGGAAATTGTATTGCAACCAACAAAGTTGCTGACTTAGTTAGCAACTATGGTTTTGGGAAACGCGCCCCAGGCTAGCCTTGATTTACTGGGTTGGCTGTCCTATGTGTTGTCACTTCCCGCCTTTCATGCTTAGACCATATAAGGTGAGGTGACACAGAACATGGAATGCCGTAAAGAATACTCAAGGTTCTTGGTTCATCACTCGAGGCAGATAAACAAACAAAGCTCACTCAGTCAGAGAGATCAGCGGCTATGTTTAGTTATACCACTGCAAGGGCTATTTGCGTTCCATGCCATTTGTCCTCTGGATAGCATGGGATGGTGACCGTGGGAATGCGATCAAGTCAAATTGTGTGGCCTTGCTAAATGGTGGGCGAATTTGTGACAAATGGAACAAAAATGTGCATATCTATGCAATGGTTGTTTTCTGTTTGAGATGTTGTCACGATCAGGGGAGGAGGTGTTAGTGGTGGTGGTGGTGGTGGTGGTGGTGCTGTTGCCTAGAGACGCCTTGCTGGCGTTATGGAAAGCAGCTGATGGAAACACCTGCACTAGTTGGCCACCGTTTACCGACAAGCCGCCTCCACGAATGTCCGCTCCACTTCCTCTACCCTCACAAAAAGTGTACGAAACACCTGTGAGAGAAGGAGCCACTTTCTGTCATCAGTCTTCCATCACGTTTGCTTTGTGCTTTCACTGCTGTGCTTTCACTGCCGTCTCAGTAGCAGTAGTAGTAGTAGATCTCCTAAGGACATCTTTACAATACCACTAATCCTAGATCAAAGGCCCTTGGCCTGCAAGCAGGTCTATGTTTTGACCACTTGCCAAAGAAAACCCAATCAGTTGTAATGCCTCTGTATTCATACAGACATGTAACAGTAGTTATCTCTCTTATCTAACCGCTACAGAGAGCCTCTCTCTCTCTCATTCTGTGCTATGAGGAAAAATGCAACATTGAGTTATTACGACAGACATGTAGACAAACTCGACTGCAAATGGAACCTTGACTCCGAGCCAAGTGTTATGGATTATAGAACTGGACAGAATGAAGTGCATGATGTTACTAGTACGCCCATTTAGATAACAACCATTCCAGATGACTATCTGTCTCCAGCGTGCATATTTTCCATGTCGCCTAGGTCTTTGTCATTGGTGTTGAACAGCAATGACAGGAGGGACACTGACTCTTGCTATGAGGTGTTCTCTCAAGGAGACTGAAACGAGCTCTGGCAGTGACTGGGGAAAGCAAGAGGGGGACGAAGGAATTTATAAATGGCCTGCTGTGAACTCTGTCTTCGTAATCTGTTACTTTGGCTGCACTTTGCTTTTGACTCACACTCTAGCTATTCCGCTGAACTGGAGGAGAGGTCGGATACAAGGAGACACCCATGACGTTTCACAACCATACATCACGTCACAGCGGTCTACCCCCCTTTTTCTTTTTTTTTTTTTCTTCTTAAACAATTTTCCTGGTTCTCAGACTCGGATGCTTTCAAATGGCCTTTGGCGTGGTTCTCACACTATCAAATGCTTACGTGTTTACTTGCTCCATTAACCACATGCCAATTTCACAGCATACATGCCCATGCCAGGAAGGTCCTCTCTTGCCACAGCTTACAAGTCCCCCTGTTACTTGAAATGGAGTGTTGTCAGGTGAAGCGTAGCTGGTGGGGATGATATTGATTTCTGTTCTGTTCCACAGCGCCCGAGGGACCAGTGGTGACTGATGAGGCAGCTTCTGCAGGTCTGAGCTTTGTCTAGCCACACTCCCCTATTCTCATCTGGTGTAGGGTTCTGCGATTGTCTTCCGAGAGATGGACTCCGATTGTTTGTTCTCTGCTTTCCTTTTCCTTTTTAAAATGGTCGATCCTCTTTCTTGTTTGGATCATAACGGTGTGCATATGGCCTTACTCAGTCTTTTTTTTTCTGGCACACACACACACACACACACACACACACACACACACACACACACACACACTCTCACACACACACACTCTCCCCTTCTCTTTCTCTTTCTTCTCTCTCTCATAAACAGATGTCTAAATCAGTGGGGACCCAGTTCTGTCGTCTGCCATCTCTCTCTGTCCTATGGAAGTGCACTGTAATGGTACACCCCCCCACCACCACCCCCCTTCTCTCTCAGCTTCCTCTCCTTTTCCTTTCCGGTAAACCATCAGAGTCAGTAGCCAAGCACAGAGAGAGAGAGAGAGAGAGATAGGCTAAGCTTTTCCTGCTCCTTTCTGTCCTGCACCTTCTTCCCCCTCCTATACGTGTGTGTGGTGACGAGTACCGATGTTTGTTAAATTTGCCTGCCTCTATTTAGCCTTCCCTTGAGTGTGTGTGTGTGTGGGTGTTTATGAATACATGGACTTATGTGGGAGTGTATTTTGTCTTTTTTTCTAGCTGGCACCCATTTCTTTTACCTCCATCCTCCTTACCTCCCTCCTGTGTGTGTGTGTGTGTGTGTGTGTGTGTGTGCGTGCGTGTGTGTGTGTGTGTCCGTCCGTCCGTCCGTGTCCTGCCTACTCTCATCCTCCTTACCTCCCTCTCTATGTGTGTGTGTGTGTATTGTCTGTCTGGTCTGGCCTGTGTCTCTTTGGGCCCCGAGTCGCCCATGCTTATTTCAGGGCAGCCAGCACATGGCCTCTCTGCCTTAATCCAATAACACGCCAGAGGAAGTGCTGCCTCCATTGGTACAGCCGCAGGCTTATAATCAGGGCCGGCCGCCTGCCACAAGTAGGAGCGCTCCACGTTGGACAGACCCGTGCTCCCTGCTACTAGACAGGCTCCCTGGCTGCTTGGTTGGCTGTCACTTTTTACAAATGTTTCTCCTCTGTGCTGTTCCCTGTATTGTTATGTGCTTTCTCTGTCAACTGTCTAATGCTCTTTAACTTTTATCTCTAACTTCTCTTTGTCATACTCTCTCTCTCTTTTCTCTCTCTCTCTCTCTCTCTCCCTCCCACTCTGTTTTTCCCCTCTCTCACCTTGTCGTTCCTTCATCCCATGTATCTGCCATGAGTGTTCTTCGGCTTAAACGAGATCCCTTGTGCTTGCGCGCTCAAACAGGATCGGCCCAGCCCCCAGATTAGAAGTCTTGCTTTCTACAGACGTAGCGCTGCTGCTTTTCCCGGACAGCCTTTTCCCCCGTCCCTTGTTGTGCACGCCTACCCAATTTAGCCGTTTAATGCACTGCTTTCGTTTCCCCTTGTGTTACTGGCTTAACGCAGGCAACCTGACCCGACGTGACCCTGTAGCTGATTGGGTGTGCGTTCAGAGATGGTTTCATCATGAGAGGTCTGAGCTGAAGTGTGATCTCAGAAAGGGGGGGGGGGGGCGCAGCAGAAGAAATGCTGACTGTTGATATCTATTAATCAGAACCAAGCAGATACAAAAAGAGGAAGCGGTGACTCACGGTCCAGCAGCACTAGTGCCCTCTGGCTCACTCTTCCAGGCAAGGACACTCACTGTCCTGTCTTTGATGAAGTGATGAACACCCCCACCCCCCCCCCCCCCCCCCACCCCCCCCGGCCACATACACCCTCCCTCAGCTCAGCAGTAGTCAGCTTTGCTGGTCAGGCCCGACCCAGCCCTCTGCGTGATGGAAGCATCTCCAGGGATCTGACAAATCCCCAGAGACTGGGTTGGACACAGCACTGATAATAGGCCCGTATGATTTCCGCAATGTGGAAAACGCGGACGGAATCACGGAATCCACACATGAAAACGGAATTCTCTTATAAACACGGAATTACACAGAATTTTGATGATATTCTGTTGACACATTAAATAAACAGGAGTTTTTTTTTTCAGTTTACTTTAAAATGATGGTAATTTTGATACCATAGATTTAATAGAGACCCAGTCAGACCAATAGTATGAAAAATCAGAAACAGAGTTCATTTACAATGATGCGCATCAAGGGAGAGACAGCATGACTTCACCTAAAGATCCATCAGCTGCTCTAACTAGACAAGGAAATAGTTAGAGTTTAAGTATCCTTCCAGGCTGACGGGAGATGGCGTTGGTCATCCCATCTCACGTGGACTACACTGAATCAGACCCTGATTAGTGGCAGCCTGGCAATCCGGAGCAGATAGCTACTGACGCAGCCATGCAGAACAGTGAAACACTGCAAAGTCATAATATTCCTGCTTATCTCTAAACACAGTCACACACAGATATACACAGGAACAGTACAGATATCATACAGTCATTACATAGAATCATACTTTTAGTATCAAAGTGACCCACTAATGAGAAATGCAGAACATTAAACCACATATTGGAATATTGGACATAATGCAGAACATTAAACCATATATTGGAATATTGGACATAATGTTCTATTCCACTTTCTCTCAAAAACAAAAAGCATATACAAAGGTCTCTGCCTAAACCGTGGCCGAAAAACATTGTTGAACGTTTTGCGTAGCCTAGTAATCATATCTCGATTATTCACGTGCGTTGAGTTTGTTGATTGGTGTGTGACAGAAAATAAGCGATTAGTGGCTCCTGACAACAATGGCAAAACACTAAACTGCTTGACTGCTAGATAACAGGGCTGAACAATACCCAAATGACTACTATGAGTCTGAAAACAACTAGTTTGCAAGTTTTGTCAACACATAATTGACTTGACTCGTAAATACACATGTAGCGACCAAAGAAATCAAAAGGGCAACTTAGGAACAAAGCTAAATCCATTGCGGGCAAATCCCTCCAGCCAAGGCAATGACAAAATCAGTAGATGCAAGATGTGAGTTTGTCGAGTTTGTGGATTGTTGCAATGTGTGCAGAAGCTGACATACCGCTACAGTATGTCAGTTTCTTGAAACATTGCAAGCAGTCCCATTCCCAGGCGCAAATGTCAGCAGCCTCAAGCAGACGCGCAGACCCACCTGCTGAATATTTAAAAAGCTGAATTGTGTCTGTCATTGAGTATTTATAGGTGAAGACTGCTTAGAAGTTAAAAAAAAAAAAAAAAAATCTGATGAAACGACTAAAATAAATCCGAAAACGGAATTTGAGAAAAAATAAAACGGAATTTGGAAAATAATAAAACAGATTTTTATAGGACCCTATGATAACTGGGAAAGGAGACGATGGGAATGAATCAGGAGGAGGTTGTAGATGAATGATTTGTATGTGCTTATTTGTGAAGTGTAGGTGTTGATACACACACAAATCATATGTATAAAAAAAGACATTGGAACAGATATTGTGTACGAATGCTTAATGTGTTTGAGGGTGTGTGTGCGTTGAGTCACTACAGATAATAATGGTGTGTTTGTGTGTGTGTTTCAGCTACGTCCCCTAATGCAGGCTCGGAGCTGGAACAGGCGCGGCCCCAGACAAGCGGAGAGGAGGAACTCCAGCTGCAGTTGGCCCTGGCGATGAGCCGAGAGGCAGCAGAACAGGTAACAGATACAGTATGCACTCCTGACCTGTGTACCTTTTTACACACACCTACTCCAAATCAGGCCACTCCCAAACACACACCTACATACTCTACTCAGATGTGACTGCCAATCAATCATCTTCACCTGTGATCTAGCACGTTTTGAAAAATGTTTTCACAAAATGTTATGATGTCTACCTGCATGTCATCAGCATCAGCGAGATAAACAAGCTTGCCATTTGTGTAAAGTCCAGATAACATGAGCTACAACCTAACTGTAGGCAAACCTCCTCATCTATGTGGGCTACTGTCTGCAACCCCCTGTAAATATTTGTGGTAACGTTATGGCCTTCAAGACAGAACAAGTAACAATGTTCTGAAATGGCATCCTTAAAAAGTTGAGGTGGACTACAAATAAAAATGGTTGGTGTGATGCTGTTTATCGCCCACTGGGTTCAGATGTCTTGTACACTCTGCCCTCAAATATGCAAGCTTCTCCCCAGCGGAGTTCAGCCTTGTAGGCCTACCTTATCATACCTGAGCTCCATGCGTTGCTGGAATGTTCTGGAGTGCCTTTGCAGAGATGGGGCCCCACTACTAGGCCCTGAAATGACGCACCGTTTATCTGTGCAGTATTTGTTTTTTTTTCCTAAAACCCGGCACTACTCCCGCCCATCTGTATGTTTATGCTCCTTGATTACAGATTAGAGGATCTGCCGACCACCACACACACACACACACACACACACACACACACACACACACACACACACACACTCCCCTCCAGTGAAAGCAGACAGGAAGAAGGCTAGTGTAGAGTACGAATTAGACTGGAGGGGCTTCAGTGGGGAGGCTGGAAGAAGCAAGAAGGAAATGAGGAGAGCTGGCTAGTGGGCGGACTGAAGGACGGACTGACTCACCTGAGTGTGATGTCTGGTTTCCCTGTGGCTTCCCTGTAGGGACTGATATTTTGCCAGTGGCCTGTGTCTATAGTCACGTGGGCTTGCATGGGCACATGTCAGGCTGAATTGTCGTGTTGCGTGTCTTACATGCTGTGTTTATATTAACTTTACATAAGGTTTGTGTTAGTATAGGTTTGTATATCTTTCGTAGGGTTTATTATGTAGTGTATGAAGTATGGCATATATTATCGGAATTGTTGTTGAGTCTTTTGAGTGTCTGTGTGTGTGTTAACACGCCTGCCTGCCTGCCTCACTGCATGCCTGCATCTGGACATCTGGATTGGATTTCCAAATGGAAATAGGAGGCAGGCCCTGCTGGTTATTGTGTAAAAAGTGAGGCACGTCATAGGAGGTTCCTGCTGTCTTTTGCAGCCCAGACCTCTGCCGCCCCAGGGACCTCTGACACAGGCCTCTTTTGCTCAAAGTTCCTAAAGATTCAACCCCCCTTTTTACACCTGGATTACCTTGAGCCTGGATTGGTAGAGGTCGGTTCTCTCCTCCTCTGGTTTTGTGTCACCAGTGTTTATTCTACTGGTAATTGTTCAATAACATTAACATTACAAAGTCTCTGGTCTTTATGTGTGAGTGGTGCTTAACCCCGATTTTCCCTTTTTTATGGTCTTTCTGACTGTTTGTGCCCCAATGTGCTTTAGATCTACTGAGGTTCCTCTGGGTCAAACCCATTCTGCGCTGCTTTACCCGTGACGGGGAAAAAATCAGAATCCCAGTACACCTTTGAAATCATTGGTCTGATTTTATCCTGTTTGCTTTTTTTTCTATCCTCTGTGCTTTTTTTATTTGAAGAATTGGGGTTAATACCATCCACATTCTGAGGGGGTCCCCTCTAAGGTCTCCTAATCTTGGTGGAAACTTCTCTTATAGTTAACTACTAACTAACTAGTTAACTACTCTTATCTCTACTATAAACTCATCAGCCAAGGAGTCTTCCTGCAACCAGTCCCTTTTCCGTGGCCCCCTCGTTGGCTTTGCATGAATTCAGATGAGCGGGTCACCCCAAACGAGAGTGCCTCCAGCAGCCTCCAACCCATTCTGTCCCAGGGTTCCTGGGTCATCTGTAGCCCCAGTCACCAATCACGGCTCTCCCCCCTTCCTCCTCCTCCTCCTCCTCCTCCTCCTCCTGCCCTTCCCAGCATGACTCTGGTTTGTCCTCGTTTCATGTCCGCCCTCTCAGAAACCATCTCTCTTACTCCCACTTCCACCCCTCCACCATTCTGAATGAAACTCATTATGGCCTATCAAAGCTACTTCCTCTGTCTGGGAAGCCCTGTTCCAGTTTGCGCTGTTTTTTTCTGTGTGCACGTGTGCGTGTTTATGTTAGAGGAACCTACAGCTGACCCCTCCAGTGAATGTAAATGCTGCTTGCAACTCATATTGCACCAAGTGAGCTGTAGCTATTTACATACCTATGTTTTGTGTGTGCGTGTACAAATTAGTGACCAATGTTCCTTGAAAGTGCACCAGTGGTCAAAGAAAAGCTTAACAGAGGCTGGCTGGTGTTGTAGACATCAAGCCCCCATCCCATCCACAGTAAGAAAAGAAAGAGAAACACTCCTAAAGAAAAACAAGGAACTGAGATTGGAGCTAAATTACAGATAAGCCTCTGTAGTCGTTTCTCTCCCTTCTGCCTGCTCCTCCTGTCTACTCTCTCTTTCTCTTTCTCTTTCTCTCTCTCTCTCTCTCTCTCTCTCTCGTTCTCTCCCTCCCTCTGTTCCTTTTCTTCTCCTCGTTCTGGGCCACTGTGAATGGCAGGCTTTGTGTGCCCCATCTGGAGTGGACAGAGGGGAAAGGGGATGCCAGGGCCTGGCGTTCTGACAAATTGAGCGAGCGCTCGAGATGACCCACCAAAAATGCCTGCATGGTGCTCGCCCCCAGCCCCCCCCCCCCCGCAGCATACCCGTCAAAGTGACTTGGCTTGCCCATAATTGATTGTGGTTGATAGAAAATAAACATGCGCTGTTCATAAAGCCTGTGGCAGTTGGAACTGAACAGCTTTGATATTGTAGCCTTTCCTCATAGTTGACCTATTGGGTGGTTGCATCAGATGCATATAAACAGGTTTATCGTGGAAGGGACAGCCTGGGCAGTTTTATGCCGCCCAGTGGAATGAGGTCTTACAGGTACAACAGCTGACTAATCAGAAATAAACTTTATTATAAAGTTCTTATAGTTATTATTTACCCTAACAAGCTTTAGTTCATATTTTTAATAGCTGTTTTTTACCTCATCTCATTGCTAATTTACCTGGTTATTACAGTGAAATATATTAGGTCCTTATGAAATATATTAGGTCCAAACCTACTTTGCTGTAGGTTTGCTCTAGGTTTGACTTGACAAATCAGTCTAATACGTTTGATTGAGGTCTTTCTATTTTGCTTGTGGTCTGTCTACTGTATCATGTGCTCAATCCCCCTAACAGTCTTGAATTGAATAAGAGCTAATTGTGTGTGTGTGTGTGTGTGTGTGTGTGTGTGTGTGTGTGTGTGTGTGTGTGTGTGTGTGTGTGTGTGTGTGTGTGTGTGTGTGTGTGTGTGTGTGTGTGTGTGTTCAGGAGGAGCGAATGCGACGCGGGGATGACTTGAGGCTGGCGATGGCATTGGAGGAGAGCAAGAAAAACTCAGTCAAAGTGACTAAGAAAAAGAAAGAGGTATGTAGTCATCATAAATGCACATACATACACCCTCCTCCATAAACAGACTCTCACATAGATCACTACACAAACTAATACAGACTTCAATTAGATCAGTTTGATTAAAAATGTACCTTTAAACAAACACACATAACATATAGATTAACAATATAACATGTAGATAAACAATGGTAATGATTCACACTTGGAAACAAGTGCACCCTTTACCTTAACTTTGATACTGCAGGGGAATTTGTATGGATTCTGATTCTCCCAGAATTTTAGAACTGTCCAGTATTGTGAAGCGATTGCTGTCCCTTACTTGACTGCACAACTCAGCTGTTGGCCGTTGCCTTGGCTTAAGCTGTGTGGAATTTTAATTATTCTGTGTCCACCATTCTCCATATCCCTGATGGCTTGGCCACAGCCAATTTGTTTTTGTAATGGTAACATAGTTTCTCCTAATTCAGGCTGTCACTGGCAAAGAGACGACATCATTTAGTGCCGTTTCCCTTTGCCCACTACCCAGAGCAAAAAAACACAACAGCAGTTTGCTCAGCTTACGGAGTTATTTGATCAAGCGGTCGTACACAAGTGCAGCCTTTGGGGCACCAAAACATGATTGATTCTGATCACGGCGGTAGCACACAGCAGCGCACAAAAAAACCTCACACAGCTCTGTTGCCTTAAGTCAAGTGCTGGCAACGCGGAGGTCATTCATTTCCCCCCCAAACAGCAGAAGGAGAAATAATAGGAATGCAGTAATGTAATATACATGTACTCACTGGGCCGCAGATGAAATGATCATATAAAGGGGTTGGCAAGAAAGAGTAAAATATTGCCCAATTGAAAGTATCTGCCAGACGATAAGCGTTTAGCTGATACATGTGATTTACTCAAGACAGAAAGTTCACTGCAAATATGTGCCTGGGAGTTTAGAGAGTGGTATTAAGAGCGTGTGTGCGTGTTTACTCACACACTCATTTTCTCTCTGTGTGTGTGTATGTCCGCATGTGTGTCCTCCACAGCCTCAGTCGTCTCTGATGGATCTGATGGCCCCTTTGCCCGAGGGGTCTGCTGATCAGGCAGCTGACCCCTGGGGACCACCACCAACAGGAGCAGCTGCAGCACCAGACCCCTGGCAGGCATACGGTAAAGATTTGCAATACACACACACACACAGATTGACATGCGCACACACACACACACACATATACAAACTGACGATCACACACACACACAAACTGATAACACACATACACTCATGCACAAGCTGATACACACACACACACACAGAAACTGACACGCATATACACACACATTGGCACACATAAACACAGGACATACAGGCAGATAAACACGCATTAGAGTCACAAACAAATGACACATAAATATACACCTAATAAACTTTTCCAAACATGCAGGTTACTCTCACTAGCAAAGACACGTTGATAAATACCCAAATGGTGTGCACGGCACAGAGAAATTCCAGACAGCAGACTTATCCTCGCATAAGCTCCGGCACACACAGACCACCAGTAGGCACAAGTATGCAAGAGCAGTCCTACGCACCTACTTCTCAATAACACACACACACATACACACACACACAACATACATTTCAAATAAACACAACCATATTTATCATAAATGAACAGGTATCACACACTAATTCCCCATAATAAGTCACATACACAGACTTTTCAGAATTGGAGGCTTCTTTCCAGTCACGTAGATGTAAACAAACATACAAACACACAAAATTTCTTGATGAACTTGTTCTTAGTTGTGGTCATATACGATCGATGACAAATGTACACACACACAGACAGGATTGTGTCACAGCCTAAGGGCTTCTACATACCTGACGCACCTGACCGGTAGCGCGACACCATGACGTCAAAATGACGTAGATCTTGCTGGCGCGCCAGGATTTTAGCCAGGTAGCGCGAGGTAGCGCACCACTCATTTTTTTTCAGACGAGAGCGACAAAGCGGAAACAGGAAGATGGACTAGTTCGAGGGCAAGCGAGAGTTGCAGTGTTTTGATACAGTCATGAATTTTTAATAGTTTGCTGGATAAGTTAACAAAGTTACCAGCGAGAGTTGCAACACATGGAATTAAGAGGAAAGAATAGAAACGATTTATTTTCAAACAAAGGATATCTATTAAGGCCTGAACAAAATCTCTTTCCACTTCAGGAAATTACACAAACTTAGCCAGCTAACTAAACTGTTAAAATTATTAAAATTTCCCTCGGGATGACTAAAGTATCTATCTATATATCCATCTATCTATCTACCTGTGCGCACACCTTGGAAACTAGATGATAATGATGGTGGTAGTTGTGAATAGTAGCAACCAAAGTCTGAAGTACCATCACAGAGGCTAGCTAATAGCAGAGCCCGTTTACATTCCCTGCTACTAGTGTTTCCAGAGAATGTCTAATAAGGGGAGAACCGCCACTCTCGGGAAGCTTCCGGTTTCTGAACTGGTTGCAGTTCCAATTCTGGTTCCACATGAGGGCGCTCACGAATAAGTGCAGAATGAATGGAGGGCTATGGAGCTGTACCCCTCAAATCCACTTTTCTCGGGATATAATTTTTTGGCCAGAAATTTGAATGTTGCATGCGAAAGAGAGGGCAGAGAAAATACACACCGCTGAGTATTATATTTTTTGAGTCACTTATTTGTTCTAAAAAGCCTTTCAAATGTGTCAATGACGTCATTCATTAGCAGAAAGCTAGTGAGTTGTGGGCAACAACGACCCAACCTGTAAGAAATTGAAAGGACGTAAGTACTCGTTCATTCAACTTTTGACCTATAATCCATATTGATCTTGCAGAAACCACAATCCAATCTTCGATTTTTCAAGGACAACCAGGTTAAAGAGACACATTTAGCTGTCTAGCTCCATAGTCCCCCATTGTTTTTGCACTTATTCGTGATCGCCCCTAGCGGAACTGCAGCAGATTGCAGGTACAATGGAGTTAATAGGGAGTGATCCGGCTCTCCGTAAACGGGCTCTGGTGTTTCTTAATGCAGCTTCTTCTGCTGTGTAACGTAGTTAGCGTTAATCTTTTCACAACAGCGACACCTCTGTTCAGGAGAATATTGCAACTAGTGTCGTGACCACGACGCGCGAGTATAAATGGTTACGGCGCTTCTGTGACGTCACATTGTCGCGCTACCGGTCGGGTGCGTCGAGTATGTGGAACGTTTAAGTAGTTTATGTTCAGACGTGTGTAAATGCATCAGGCCGAGTACACACACTCAGACCCTGCACTGTGTGATGTCTTCTGTTATGATCTGAGGAGAGGCTAAGAATAGCGCAGTGATAAGTGTGTGTGGTCTGAAGGAAGAGGTGTGTGTGTGTGTGTGTGTGTGTGAGTGAGTGTGAAGCACAGATGTCACGTCCAAG
Source organism: Alosa pseudoharengus (assembly GCF_046254945.1). NCBI lineage: Eukaryota > Metazoa > Chordata > Actinopteri > Clupeiformes > Clupeidae > Alosa > Alosa pseudoharengus. The sequence continues at coordinate 36,753,549 of NW_027468774.1, forward strand.
ATTCGCAAACATTCCTTTTAAAATGCTCCTTAAATTTGTGTAATAGATCCTTATTATTAATAAGCTTATCGTTGCCTTTAGTGTGTGATATCCAGCCATTGTAGGACTGATCTGCCCTGCTGCTTAATTTGACTAGTATAAAAAGTCTGGTTATTATTGGGACTAACTAGAAGGGCCTTTGGGGGGAGCACAGAGCCAGTATGCCAATATGTTTTTGTATATATCTCAGTATTAAAGCAAGCGAAACAGATCCACTCCAAAAATGTAATGGGTTCCTTGGCCCATGCAACACCACCAAGTTTCCTAAAAATCTGCCGTATAGTTTTTGCTTAATCCTGCTGACAGACAAACAGGAGGAGTTACATGACACCGGGGAGGGAAAATGGCTAATTGGCACAATGGCACAATTTGGACATTTTCACTTAGGGGTGTGCTCACTTTTGTTGCCAGCGGTTTAGACAATAATGCCTGTGTGTTGAGCTATTTTGAGGGGACAGCAAATCTACAGCTATACAAGCTGTACACTCACTACTTTACATTATAAGTGTCATTTCTTCCGTGTTGTCCCATGAAAAGATATAATTCAATATTTGTAGAAATGTGAGGGGTGTACTCACTTTTGTGAGATACTGTATATGACGTCCTCATAAATGTCTGATGGTTTCAGGCACAGGAATGTTCATTGCTTTAAGCCCTGTAACCTCCTACCCTTCTGCTCAGGGGGACACACGTCAAGATGTTCAATGACTGTTATAGCTTTTACCAAACTGAGGTCTCCATCCCAAGGGTATGGGGTAGGGGTGGGCGATATGGCCTAAAATTCATATTGCGGTATAATTTGGGACACATACGGTAAACGGGATATATTGCGGTATAATTTGGTGTGTGAATTTCAATATAGGTCTAGCAGGTTCTTGCATAAAATAGTCAAGATTGTTACTTATTTAAAAATGTATTGGCTATAAAAATGATCAAAGTTTTATTTAGCCTATTCACTGCAGTAGACATCACTGTATGAAACATTACAAAAACATGAAACATGACATATTACATAGAACTGTAAATCATCTGATCATCTAATATTTACAGATATCTAGGCTATAACATTTATTTTATATTTGGCCTGTTATAAAATCATGTATTGAACAATTTAACCACAGCTCAGCTTTTAAACTCAAATAGCCTAGATGCATGCTTAGCATTTTGTGATCATTAGGCTAAGGCTACTTTCACAAACTCAGTCAGCTGTCCTCTGATTTACCAATATCTAAGCGATATTTGTAACATTTATTTTGTATTTGGCCCGTTATGAAATCATGTGGAACAATTTAAACACATTGTAAAACTTAAAGCCCAAATTTGGAGACATCCATGCATGTCGAAATTTACTGCAAATTCAAAACTGGATTAGTCTGAAACGGCTAACTGTACAGGGGACTGCTTTACACCTTTGTGTTCGGTAAGGTCTGCTGTTTATTTTGATATGAGGTTTGTCGTGTGTTAAAAGAAGGGTTCGTGAAGTATCCGAGATGAATGGGTTGGGAGATCATGGGACGCAAAACCTTCAGTAGAATGTATGATTAAATTGAATTATATTATTTACTTTTCTCGCGAACCGTTCAACTAAGCAATTATCGGGTAACATCGTTTAAAAGCTGAGAAAAAGCTCTTTCATGTGATACTTGTGATGTCTGTGTGATGAATAGGCTACTTCGCGAGTAGTTCAACTGAGATGAATGGAATTTGGACGCACTTTCTTTCTTGCGCTGTCACTTTCTCCACTGCGTAAAATACTCAATTAATTTGTGCTGTGAATGCTTAGATTATTTTGACAGGCCACACAGGCTAAATAAAAATCGCTATTAGTAGGACGCAAAGCAGAATATTGAAAGAAGGGGGCACCAAGGCCACCGTGGCCTGTAAACCTCTGATTTTCAAAGGGGCCTCACGGCCAACCAACGACGTGGCCGCCGTGAAATTCCTACCCTGTTTGGGGGTTTATGTCTGTATTTCTCCTAAGTTATAAGTCTAAAGTTAACGTCTTTATCGTGACACGTTTCCCTTTTAGTTCTCCCTCGTGTGTGATCCTTTTTGTGTGGGGGGCTGCGTCCACCCCTGTATGTGTAGCGTGTGTGTGTACTTGACCTGCTCCGTGTGTATTGTGTTCTGGGTCTGTGTCCCTGCTCTCGTTCTCAGCTAATAAACCTTTTGATTGGACAACTGTCTGTGTCGCTATCAAATCGTTACAATACATTCACCGCTCGCTGCCATTTTTCCACACCTGTGGCCTCCTCGTGGTTGCTGCCGGTCCCGGCAGGCCAATCGTGTTGCAATTTGATGACATAATGACCTATCGCAATATGCCGGTATAACAAAAATCTCTATCGTTGGCCAAATTTTTATCGCATACCGCTTATACCGTTTATATTGCCCAGCCCTAGTATGGGGCAAGTGCTGGCTTTTCTGCTAAATAAAGTTGTGTCTTCTGCAGGTGTGTGTTTGAAACTCGTGGGGCCATTCTGAGATATGTGGAATAAGCCAAGGCCAAGACTAGAAGGGACCTTCGGTGGAGACTTCCATTGAAAAAGGCCTTTTAGCTAAGGACTGGATGTAATCCATATACAGGGAACAGCCTTTGTTGTCTTGCTCAGAGGATGAATGAGGGTTATGGATGAGCCAGTCTGTCTGTCTGCCACTGTGTGGGGACGGGCTAGCCTTTTGCCTGCCTGTGTGTGTGTGTGTGTGTGCGTCTGTCTGTCTGTGTTGGTGTTTTTGAACAGGGTGTTCTAGCAGATACTGATGGCGGTCATCCAGGCCAGCACAGGCACTGTCTGTCTCTTTCTCTGTCCCTCCCTCCCTCTCTCCCTCCCTCTCTCTCTCTCTCTCTGGCTTTCTTTGCCCTTCTTCCTCGCGATCTCTTCACTGCTCCTCCCTTGGCCCATCTATCTGTCAGTTTGTCCTTTGCTCTCGTGTGTCTTCATCTGTTGCTGGCTCTCTTTCTCTCTTTCTTTCTCTGTCGGTATCTCTTGCTGTATACATTGTATATTTGTATGTATATTCTATTTCTCTCTTGTTTATCTCTTTTGTCCTGTATAGCGTCCCTTTCCTTCTCTCCTTCACCATTCTGTGGAGGTGAGACTGTGTGTGTGTGTGTGTCAGAGAAATGTGGCCGGGCCGGTAGAGGCACATTCCAGTGCGGGCCACAAACAAAAGAGGCTCAGTATGCAGATCTGCAGGTGGAACGTCCGCCCGCTGTGGGGCCCCCGCCACTGTCCCTCTCGTGCGTCACCTCAAAAGCGACCCCTGCCTGCCTCCCTCAAAAAAGGCCTCATCAGACAGACGGGCAAGGGGGCACCGCAACCACAGGGGCCACCACTGACCCTCTGTGTGGCATCTACTCTCACTGGAATCAGAAAATGTACGAACCAGTTCAGTCATTATTCCATGACTGCTTGTGTGAAGTAGGCAGGCGTGGCGTCTATGCCTGGTCCTGAATGCACTCCGAGATTAGCGGACAACTGGTGCCACTTTAGCTTTGCTACAGCTAACGGAGTGGAAGCTGTGGAAAGAGTGCCCCTGTGTGGCGTAGTGTGGTTCTATCAGCAGATGGCCATGGGTGGCGAGCTGGTGGAGGTCGCCAAAGTGTCTGTCGTTTTCGTTACCACTGTATTAAAGGGCCACTAGGGTTCGGTAGCCAGCTGCCAGATGCGTCCCATTACAACCCTTTGATCCAATTGCCATGCTTGCAGCAGCGTGAAAAAAACATGTCACAAGCAAACACAATCAGTTGAGCGAACAAAAGGTTTGGGCCATTATCTGAACATAAACAGTTCTATATGGCGCCACTGATATTAAGATTTGTTTTTGTCCTGCTTTCTGACCTCCTCTTCAATTTCCCCTCTCTCTCTCTCTCTCTCTCTCTCTCTCTCTCCTTCCCTCTCTGTTTCTCCCTTCATCTCTTCTCATCTTTTTTTCTTCTCCATCTCTCCAGGTGCTGCCCCTAATCCAGCTCCCCCTGTGGACCCATGGAGCCTTTCTGGGCCCGGGACCGGGGCCTCGGCCTCAGTCACCCCAATGAAGAATGCTGACCCCTGGGGGCCAACTGCTGCTCCTGCAGCTGATCCCTGGTCCACTGGCCCCAAAGCTTCTGCAACAGGTTCTCTCCTCTCTTTCTCTCTCACACGCACGCACAAACACCGATATTCTCACACTCATATTGATGTGAGTTATTGTGTTCCTTTAAATTATTTAATTCTGTGTGCTGTTGTGTACTACACACATTACAATTGCAATCACCTCCCCTGAGAGACACACACACACACAGACACAGACACAGACAGATAGTCTAGCTATTACCATAGGTGATGAATGTAAATCTTGTATCCTGCAGCTGTCACGGTTCAGTTGGAGCCACATTCAAAAGACCAGCTCAGATAATCAAATTAGGCCTGGATTTGTATTCCATTTCAGGTTGACACACAGGGCGAGTTACATAGGAAATTAAATTTGAGTCCAGAATAGGACATGAATCACGTTACCACTTGGCAGCATTGACGTAATTTCTGCTTACAACGAAGGTACAGAACGTTTTGTAGCCAGGGACTCTGCTACGCAACGCTTTGGTTTCCGATATGCTGCTGATGACTGCCAATTATGACAATGTTTTTTTATTTTTTTATTTGCCTTTCCAGGAAGCTTCGACCTGTTCAGCACATCAAACGGTACTTCCAGAGAAGACCTGTCCGAGTTTGACAGTCTCCGCAACTCGGCAGCAGCTGGTGAGTCACTCATCGGTCCTGGCTGGAGATTGCATCTCCCCACACACACACACACACTCCTTCTCTCTCCCTCCCTCCCTCCATCTGCTTTGGCTGCGGATTGCTGCATCCTGTGGAGGTTGGCTCCTGAGGTAGCCGCCTCTCGTGTGAATCACCCATTTCATCATGCCTACCTGGCTGACTCCTTTCCTCTCCCCAGCTCTCCTCCCTTCCTTCACACCCCGCTCTGTACCCCTACCCACATCCTGTTTCCTCTTGTTGGTTCAAATGATAATGTGTGTGTGCTGAGTGAGTCAGCACAGACTGAATGACAGCCTGGTAAGATGAGCCAATACAGACAGCAAGGATCAGCCCCAATCGTGTTGGAGTTCAGACTTTGATTAAATCATTTACCAATTTGTAAAGCGGCTTATACAGGGAGCTTATGCTCCTATGTAATACAACTTGTAGTATTGTTGTTAGTGCTGTGTCTAAAAATGTAAGATGTGATCTACCTGTCTGGCCTGTGTGTGTGTTTGCTTGGCTTGATTTGCCGACCTGGACCGGTGCCTTCTTTTTTCCCCTTCCCTGGCAGGCGACCGCAAAGGCAGCTATGGGCTCCCCTCGCAGACCAGCATGTCTGGCAGTCCTGACCTGTTTGACATGCAGCCCGGGGGCTACATGAGGAAAACCCCCGAGTCCTTCCTGGGCCCCAACGCTGCCCTAGTCAACCTGGACTCTCTGGTGACCAAGCCCCCACCGCCGGCCCCTGGGCCCAATCCTTTCCTGGCAGCAGGTAGGTGCAGCCACCTGGCAGTGAGCCTCTGACGACGCCGCCATCACAACACACCTGGGTTGCCAGGTCCCTCCAATTAGTAGCCAGACTTAAATGGACGGAATTTCCCACTGGATCAATAAAGTATCTTTCTGTGATATCTATCTACCTGTCTCTTTCTCTCTCTCTCTGTCTTTCTCTGTCCATGTACACATAAAGCCAGGTACAAATAGGCATATTTAAGGTAAAAACCATCTCCGGCCATATTATCGTTCTCATATCGTTTTTCAAAAGTTTTGCGTCCACACGAGATCAGTGAAACACCATAGAAGTGTTTGTTGTTGTTGGTGGTTTCTGGAACACCAACTTTTATCAGTGTCACTCTTCACACAGTTTTCACAATAGACAATACAATGCGCTCCTGACGTTTTCAAATTTATGGAGCAGCCAGTAAATTAGTTCTCTGTGACTATTAGAAGGTGTAATTGTCTGTCTGTCTGTCTCCTTGTAGGTGCAGCCCCGGCCCCTGCTCCTGCACCCCAGAACCCTTTCCAGATCAACCAGCCGCAGCCCCCCACCCTCAACCAGATGCGGGTCAGCCCCATGCCCGGTTTCGGCGGCCTGTCCCAGCGGAGTGCTGACCCCCTGCCCCTCTCCTCCATGCCTCCCGCGGCAGGCCCCATCTCCATGGTGCCCATAGCCCCACTGGCTCCCATGATGCCCGCCATGGGCATCCCGGCCTCCATGTCCCTGCCCCAGCCCCTTATCAGCGGCGGCATGCAGCCCACCGGGCCGGCCGCCCAGGCTGGTGGCGGCGCCACCAACCCCTTCCTGTTGTGAGCAACACTCAGAGCTCTATATGCACCCCTTGATTCCCTGAACCATGACCCCCGAGCCCTGTGAACCACACCCTAACCTGCTAAAGCCACCCTTTTACTCTCTCCCCACTGATATGGTATAGACAGCATAGTCTGTCTAATCCCCCTGGCCCCAGTCTTCCCCCCCTCAGCTCAGTCCAGACCATTGTGCTATTTGAAGACTTTTTTTGGAGCAGCAGCACTGGTGTTTACAGTTTTTACACAGGCAGGGGAGCTCTCTTCTGTCTGTCAGAAGCAGGTACCATACATTGATTTGGTATTTCTTTTATTTTGTTTGAATTTCGTTTTTTTTTTTCTTCCTTTTCTAAATTTTCTCAAACCGTCGATGATAACTGTGTATCTGTAGGTGTTATTTCTCCCGCCCTCACACTTTCCCTCTGAAATGTGCTGCAGCTTTCCGTTAAGCCAGCACTGAATTCAGAAGGAGTGCCGATTTAGTTTTCTTTCTTTTTGTTTTGTTCTTCTCCAAAAGAAATCTAGAGGGCTTTTTCTTTGTGTAAGAGGCTTTGAAATTCAATAGTTATGTTTTTAATCGTCTTATGAAAGCATTGTATTCACTAAAGCTAACCCTTTTTAATCAAAGCAAAACTATATATGTTCTACGTCAGTGCATATACACTATGTGTATTTACAGGATACTTAGGTAGACACCGTATAGAGAAACCCTATCAGTTTACAGTGGTATTGATTTTAATGTTCTACGCAGGGATTTTGCACACGCTCTGATTTATTTACCCGTTCCCTTCTGATACACTCTTCAGTTTTTGTTTTGTTGACTGTTGACTCACCATTAGTCCTTAGCCTGAGGAAAACAACGATCAACTTCTTTGTTAGGATGTGGCACTTGTACCAAGCGTGACTAAAAATCCCTCGGCACACACTGTGTGTTGGTTTGATGAGGACTTGGAGGAAGTGTACGCTAGCATGAGTTAGCAAGTGGTGTCCAATATCCGAAGTGTTGGGGTATGAACTTCACAGTGAAGTTAAAATGAGTTCTATTTTTTTCCTTTTTGAATGCATGTTAGGGAATCGGTTTGCATACCCCAATATGGCTCTACTTTTCTACAAAAAAGCCTCTGTTTTGCTACTGCTTGCAATCCCGAGTGATTGTGAATGGGGTGAGTGGGTTTCTTTTCGATTCAGTGCTATCGTAAAGCTCGACTCTTTGCACAGCTTTTGTTTCTACTTCTCTTCTCTTAAAAAGGTTGACTGTTTGACAGAGCTAATCAATACTAATTTTTAGTGTTCAACTGCCTAGCTTTTCATAAGGTGAACTGTAACAAGTGAGTTATCAAAAACATTCTGAAAGGTTTATTTTCAGTAATCCTCATTTTATTTATATGTCTGGAAAAAAAAATATATTGTTGTCATAGAAGGAACAAAGGGAAATAGGGAAAAGCTGGTATGTGTTAAAAAATATCTTCATCAGGTCCTAATTCATCTTACTCAACATTATTAGCCTACTAATCACTCCTATCCACTCCTACGGTTTATGTAGCTGTAACTGTATTTTGAGAAATAAATACATGAAATAAATTTCGCTGGTTAGTTCATGCCATTATGACAAGATCTGATTGGGGTGGAAATATCTTAACCAGTTGACATTGTCATCTTGCAGATGTTTGTTAAGTGTATGGGCTTTGGGACTCTTTAAATCGCTTACAGGAAGAAGATTGGTATGATGAAGAGTTGGTGGGGGGACTCTGTTGATAGATTTGATCATCTTTTTTGTCTTTCTTTTTTTTAAATCATGCTTTTCTCTTTCCGTTATGTCATCTGATCCATCATGAATTGTAATTCCTAAAACTACCCCCACCCCCCCTTTTTATTTTTTTTGTTTATCATTTCTGTACTGATATTTTATGGGCAGAGGTGGCCCATGTTTTGATATCAACACTTGCTCATGGGCCAACTATTTATCCTGAGGCTGTTTCAATTTTTGTGGCTGTGAAATTGACCTTTGTCACCAAGGCTCCTGTCATGGGGTCACACACGCGTGCAGTTATACCAAAGGGCTTTGACACTCACTAGCCTATGTGAGATGGTCACACCATACACTAGATTGCCTTTTGGAGACGCAGGCCCCAGGGACTTAACTTTTTCATTCAGTCACATATGAACAGTTTGTTTTTTATGGTTCTATCCCTTTTCCCCATCAAGAAACACATCTTTAACGTTTTTATTTGACCCTAAAGCATACCTGACATTTGTTTTTTGCCCCGTTTCTCTGTTACAGTGTGTTTATGATGCATTTAGAGAAGTAATTCCCTTTACACCACTGTGGAAAAACCTACCGATGCACCATGTCAGTTTGGCACCTCGTGGCTATGTAGTGTAATCTTACAAGCACAACCCTCGCAATGTCTCTTAAGTATCTGTAAGGAAAAAAAATAGCTACCAAAGTCAGAACCGTTGTGATTTTATTTAAACGAGGTGCTGTAGTCTGAGAATTTTCTAACTCCTATGTAGATAAAACGGTTCATGGGCCCGTATGACTTCTCTGAAAATCACTGCCAATTTATAAACCGTAACATTTTTTTCCATGAATTGTAAGCTAGTGGCCTCTACAGGAGCCGTTGTGGTAGTGCTGCCCTTGTAGAGCTTAGCAAAAAATACTGGGTGTAATCATGACCTAGTGGAAGATGCACCAAGGCATGTTCTGTGGCATCTTGGGGAAGATTGCCGAGAGGTAAGCTCTGTGCGGACATAATGCTGTTGATCTGTGTTTCGCATAACACACCCAGAAACAGAGGTGGACATCCTGACTTCAGAAAGTAAAAGTCCTACCATACATTGGTTCTACTTGTGCTTGTTAACACAGGGGATTTAACAAAAAAATGGCTCTTCTAGCTGGATGAGGGGTTCTGCTAACTAGAAGCAGCTGGTTTAGTGAATTGTTGGAACAAAAATGTGGTAAAACTTCTACTTCCTGGAGCCACATGTCCACCTTTCCCCTCAAAGCAAATGAATCCCTGCGGAGGATCATCCTAGAGCTACGCAACAAATTGGCTGACTGCATTATTATTGAAATCTGTCAATAATACATTGTGATGTGTGAAATTTTGATTTCTGCAGCATTTCCTCATTTCCATAACAAAAATATGCATTGCTCATCCTGGATCCTCTTGTTTTGGATGTCTACCTGTGTATCACCTGTTTCTGTTACAGTGTATTAATTATGCATTTCTTGTGGTGAACTAACCTTATGAACATGCATAAACACATTTTATTTGATTTTTCTTTCCCCCTTCCATGTTACTGTGTCTGTATATTTACCAAACTGTTTCATATTACTGGGAGCAGGCTGCTTTTTTATGGATATGTGCTCGACTTGTTGGCATTATAACTGTATAATATAATTTATCATTTGTTCTATTGTAACATATTGTTCTGTACCTTATTTCTGTGTAATGGTTTTTGTAGGAAAGTCACATGGGACGGTGTGATTTGTTTTAATGCCATCTAAAGCGCAGCAAGCGATCAAGGACCTGTAGCTGCAATGGTAAAAATAAAATGTATCACTCACACAGGGCTTGAAGTCTGTTGATATCACCAACATAGGAGTACAAATAATGACCATAAAAGACACTAGCCTAATAAATGTTACATGGCTATTGAATGATGCAGGATAAATATGTTAGTAAGTCAAACATTACATAAGTAAGAAATACAAACCACAATTTAATATATAAATATATACAAAAAAAAAACTCTGCTTCATCAATTTCAGTGAAACACAAACACTGTTAATGTACTACAATAAACAGTTCCTATAAGTTCCTATAATTCGCTGAATTGATTTAAGACATTGTGGATGCACTGGAGCTGCCTCCCTGGGTGCTTAGCTTTTAGTGCGTATATCGTAATTGGTGCCAGTAAGGCTGCTCTTGGTTAGGCAGGGCTATCACAATGTGTATGGCTGGTCCGTTCCAGACAGGCCTGTGATGGGAGGCGCCTCGGAGGATCCGGGGGTGGTGTCGTAGCCCAGTTTCTTCAGGTCCTTGGTCACGATGTTGAACTGAAGCGTGACAAAGCCTTGAGAACGCACCCGCGTTACTGTATACAGACATTGATTTCATGAGTGAGCCAACAGTCTGTTGCAGTTTATTACAAGGTAAATTTAAGCAGTTCTTTTTTGTTACTGAAATTCAACAGTAACAGTGCAATTTGCCCATTATAAATAACTGGACTAACACGTTCAACACTTTAGTATAATCTCAACAGGGAGGCTTAATCCTTTTGAGCATCAATAGAAACTTTATAAATTATGGATAGCACTTGTAATTATCCCACACACTCACAGTTCTTTTTTTACTTTTTTACTCTCCACGGATATTTCGAGCTAGACGGCCTTCTTCAGTGTGACTGAGGCGATTAGCAACATGAGTCAGGGCGTCTGGCCCAAAATATCCCAATACTTTTGTCCATATAGTGTAAGTCTAAGTAATACTCAAAATAGTTCCTACCTTCTCTTCCTTCTCCTTGAGCTACCACTTTTGGGTCTGTGAACTCAGGACGTCTTCCCATAAGCCAGCTGTAAGAGGACCCATTAAAAACCCATTTGGTATGGGAGTTACTTTCCTTCCCTAAATGAATTCTGAGAGCCAGCTCAGACCACAGACATACAACAATCCATACTGCGGCTTTTATTTCCATATAAAGAAACCATAAATGGTTCTGAACTATTTGAAAAAAAATTTTAGTGATCTATTAGTGATGTTTGTTTGTGATTCATTGATTTTATATTCAGTGGAAATCCATGTGTTCCACAAGATGTTTTATTTGCCTCAAGCTTCAATCGAAATGGTTAAATGTAAAGTAACCACCAAACATGATTCACACTAATGTCAAAAGTACTTCAAAAGTTTCCTTCATTGTTTCTTTGGAGCCGTTGGTTTAGAGAGTACTTTTAGGGCCATTGCCAATATCTTCATACATCTTTCAGAATTCAATATTTTACCTTGTAAGCTTTTGAAGTCTTGTTGTGGATTCTGGAACAAACATTGGTATAGTTCTTGTGTGTCTGGGAAAATAATTGGAGTCATGTTATACAAGACCATGGGCCCTAATTTAAGTCATGGGCAAAAAGCAGTCACTCCGTGAGTAAAGTGTCTCGTGCATGAACTACAGCATGAGATATGTGGGAGCATTGAGGTCAACCAAGTATGACAAAATAAAACGCTAAAAGTTAAGTATTTCTTGACAGTTTTTTGTCCTGCACCTGGGATGTGCACGATGACAACCTCTAAATGAGCAAATAGAGCAAATAGCAAATAGATTTTCCTTATATGAAATTAGCTTAATACTTTACCTGCCTTTTAAATTAAGGCCTACTGTTTTGTTTATTTTTGTTGAAGTTGACTATTTATATTAAGCACTTACTTTCCAGGGGTGAAAGGGATGTGGGTGGCACCATAACCTCGGACAACATCATTTGCAAAGACGTCGGGACCATAGACACTCACCACAATCTGTGGCCCTGTGAGAATTGACCAATAAAGTAAGACTATTTGGCCACTTCACCAAAGACAAGATGAGTACATTTCTCTTCATTGTAGGTGTAGGTGCTTCATATTTAATTACAACATAATGTGTTATCAAACTCACATCCAAAAGGATTGGTGCTCTTAAAGGTGATATCCAGGGGGAAGTTCCAGATCAGCTTATGAGATTCTCTGCTTTTGCATGTTATCTGAGAGATGCCCTCCTCCAAACCCTGCGGGAATGAAATGATAAGTGACCTTCCATCCATCAAGCAGTCAATTGCATTAACGTTATAACACATTTACAAGCCGTTAACTCACCGACGTGGGAGCCCAGTCGTGTCCATACACAAAACAATACTTGCAGTACAGGTCGTCGTACTCTGGAAACTGAAGAAAAATGTTAACGTTATGTTTCTTACAAACAAAGCTAACAGGTTATTTACTGTATCGAAATTAATTTACGATATCTAGCATTACATGAGCAAATCTACAGTTTGTGAGGACTAACGAAGTTAGCAGCTAGGTAGGCAGACAAGTTAATTAGCAAGCCTTCGGGTTGGCTAAATTTGTGTTGTACGTTAACGTTACTCAAGCCACATAATACAACCAAAAACAGTGATTTTCAAGGGCATGTTGTACATCACAAAATGAACAAAGGCAATTAAGTTGGACACTTAAAACGTTAACCAGAGAGCCCTTTAACGTCTTATCCAAAAAGCTAACCTGAATAAATTAGCCAGTGCTTACATTGCCTCCCTCTATTTGCCCGTTGATCATTAGAAGAAATACAGACGGGTTGCTTGATGCCATTTCCAACGATGCAAGAAAATAGTCAAATGTGTCCTTCTATAACTACAAATGAAATCCTAAAACCATCAACATACTTTTGCTGTCAAGAGTTGGTATAACGTTAGCCAATTAACAAGCCAACAGATTAACTTTACATGCTACGTTTGCTTTCGTTGCCATCACGGACTCTGCTGCCAAGGACGCTTGGGATACGGTTCTTCGTAAGGGCCAAAATACTCGACAAATAAAGCGATTAGTAATTCTCTTCTCCACTAGGTGGTTGTCATGGACAAAGCAACACAATCCTTCAACATCCCAATACTTTGATTAATTCCATTGTTGGTATTAGGTAGTATAAATTTTGTCAACTGTTGGCAACATGCAGGTAAAATCATGCTATGTATATTGTTTGAAGCATCATCTTGTTTGTAATTGGTTGTAGGATTAGGGTTAGAGCCATAAAAGTGTTATTTAGAACTGTACAATTCCTTGAGGAAAGAATAGCATGAAATAGCTACAAACTGAAAGAATTGATGTTACAACTGTTTATGCAGAGAGGTCCAAAAATATGCTACCGAAAAAAGTATTCAATATAAAAACCCATGTTTAGGCATGGTAAGAAAGTTTATTGACACTTAAGATTTTGTAATCCCTCAAACAAAACTGAAATCCCATCTTTGTGTGTGTGTGTGTGTGTGTGTGTGTGTGTGTGTATATGTCATGTCATCCTACGGTTGTTGAGTGACATTCAAATGGGTTGACGGTCATATTCAAATTTGCGGTGGTCTCTTAATTTTGAACATGACCGTCAACTCATTCGAATGTCACTCAGAAACTGTAGGATGAAATCAGAAAAATATGCAGTGGTCTATTAATTCTTTCCAGAGCTGTATATGCACCCTTAAATCCCTTCTTGTCCTCATCTTTTCTTTTCATGTGTCAAAGTTCTGGTTTATCGTGACTACAGTCACCCTCCTCCTCCTCCTCCTCCTCCTCCTCCTCCTCTACTGGCTCCTCAGCTTGTGCTCTGCCAGTGACTGGGCTGGGCTCTGACAGGAGACAGCCGTGGCCCTAGGGGTGAATCAGACCTTTCCACAGTATCAGCAGCCCCTTTGCCATTTTTTGGGAAGCGGTTCTGAAAACGAACTGTAAATAAACAACAAGCACCACACCCCCAAACCGAAAAGGAAAAAAAAAACACCTCAGCCTGCTCAAAATTGTGTGGGCCATGGTGGCAAATAAGGTTGGGGACATATATTTTTCATTGCACACTACTCTCAGCCTCTCAAAGCTGTCCAAGGGGCAAATGCTCACTCTTCTGTGACATTTAAAATGCAACAGCTGAATCACTGATACCACCATGTGAAGAAGGATCCTTTGGGGTTTTTTCTATCCTTGCTGCCTTTTTTTGATGTGTAGGAACATCATTACAACTGATGATAATGATAATATGGATGAATGGCAAGTGTCCATTGTGTGTATCACAGATTTTTTAAATGGCAAAATCAAGATGTCTTCCTCACTGTTGAATGTCACCAGAATTGGCTGCACTTAAAGCGCTATGCCATATGGCATTACTTTGAGGTGAAGGACTTGGGGAATTTCTGTGTAGTCAGAGCACTCATTGCTTTGCTCCTTATCAGCAGTTAAAACCCTACACACACGCACAGAGAGAGAGAGAGAGAGAGAGAGAGAGAGAGAGAGAGAGAGAGAGAGAACAACAACAACAAAAGCAAACTATAAGAAATCCCAAGAGATATGACTGTTGTTCTCTATGCTTCCCTAAGGTCTGTGGGTAATAGTCTATTTCCGTCACCTCATCTGTGCAGAGAGAGGAGTTGGGTCAGCGCTAGTTACCCTAGTCACTGAACCAGACTGAGGTTACGTGACTGGGGTAGGGAAATGTTTACTTAGTATGCCATCTCATTGCTGATTGGACACTGATGCCGCATGGTGTCCTTAACTAAGGGATGATGTTAGAAAGAAGAGCAGAGTCTAATCACAACAGCGAGAGACAGGGAGAGAGAGAGAGAGAGAGCGCCTGGCAGGAGATTAATGAACAGGCCATGTGAGAGACTCCACAAGCTGCTCTGCACCTGACAGACCCATGAACGCAGAACTAAACAGGACCAGTGAGTCAGCTTAAAGAGAGAGAACAGGAGTGGAAGAGAGGAAAGAGAGAAAGAAAGCGATAGAAAAATCATGCCATGCATCAATATACAACATAATAACTAATGTTTAGATATGGTAAGTGAAAGTTCGTTGGTATTTTAGCCTTAGTAATTCGAGGATCACTCAGACAAACCTGTCTATGCCTTGGTTTTCTTGGCACTAACAGGGCCTCCGGACTGCACAGCGGAATCGATATCACCTTCAGATGTAAAATGTGGAGCTTGTGCTCCCACTCCATCTCAGCTCATGATGAGCACAGTTGTTTGGGTTTATGCACAATGCACAGTGTCCTGAGAACAGGGCCCAACTGGCTCTGTGTGGCCTGCTGTCTGATAGTGTCCCAGTTTGAGCAGTCCTCAACTGTTGCCAATCGTTCTTCCCTGGGACTGGGTCCCTGACTCGCAACACCTATTTTTAGGCACATGCTTGTCTGCACTACTTAAAAGTCCTCTATGGAACCTGCGTCTACCATTTTTGAAGTCAAGATAAGGCTGTTGTAGTCCCCTGCCTGTTGTCACCTCCCCTGTTATTTTTGGGCCCTTCAATTTGGGAAATTGTGCGGAAGTGAAAGTGTTTCTAACATAGAGTGGGCCACTCTAATGCCGCCCTTCAAGATGTGGCATGGTGCGAACAGGCTTATTGTTTCATCACACATATCGATAAATGTGGGAAGAACCATATCCATCTCATTGACATTTCTCATCTGCTGACATTTGCCATAATATCCAAACCAACCACCAGCTCGCCATAACAAATACCATGGAAATGTCATGTGCCCTGGGCAGTGTGGGCTGAAGGGTTTGGTCCGCGTCGCCAGTCTTTTCATTTCACACGACAATCCCTCGCTGGCTTCATGGCTCCGTGTGTCCCGTCGCAGCTGTGGAGATGATTGAGGGCACACTGATGTCCTTGTATGAATGTTCAAGTTTTACGCTGTAAAGTTCATATGCTGTGTGCTTCTGTTGATTGATACATGAATATGAACCAGAAAGCTACACAAATCAGTTTGATGAATTGCAGAGTGAAATGACTGGCTTTAGTCCCAAGTCAGTTATAGGGCATTCTTAGTTTACCCTTCAAAAGAGCGCTCATTTTCTCTGCTGGAGCATCTGACAAAGTAGATTCTTAATGTATGTCATGTAAAATTGTCATCGATTTATGTTCTCCCAGCTTCAATCACGTTAAAAAGCGGAGTGCAATTTATTCCGAGAGGCTAATCATTAATATTGCTTCTCCATTAGGCGAAGTGCAGCAACGGGACAGCATAATGGCCGACTTCTGTCTGGGAGTGGGTCACCGCAGCCTACCCTGCGCGTCAGATTATGCTCATCTTCCACTGTAGGGACAGGATGTGGGATGTCTCTACTCTGGCCGGTTGTTAATTATGCATGCAGGGTAAGTGAGTGGTCTCTATGCTTTCAGGATTTTTGTTCTTGTGATAAATAATGAACAAAATAATTTGCAAAGGAGTGTGGGAGTGTACATGCATGTATGTTTGTGTGTGCGCGTGTGTGTGTGTGTGTGTTTGTGTGTGTGTGGTGGTGGTGGTGGTGGGGGGGGGGTCTTTTGTCGTGGGGGTGTCGGGCATCACCATACGTGCTGTCTCATGACTTCCTGGTGCCATCAGGGTAAAGCTTTTCTCAGGTGTGCGCTAGGTGTCGTTGTGAATAAAGACGAGCAGGATTTATTGCAGCCCTTTAAAAGGTTTATGGCTCTCACAAAGCGCTGCGTTAGTGAGCCGAATACTATTGGATTCATCGCCACGTTACGTGACCTTTCACCCTAGATCACTGGAATGGGATCCAGAGGACACTGAGACCCATGCGCTGATTTAATTTAATTAGATTGGATTGCGAATGGGATTTCGTTACATTGCTGCAAGGTCCTCGTCGAGCACTGAATAGCAGCTGCACCATATGTTACACATCATATGCAGTACAATGTCCAGGATATGTTTCTATACATCCTATGATAGAAGGTGTATGAGCTGATTGCTCAGGGAGTAGTAAACTGACTTGATTATGGAAGGTGTGGTGTGGAGCTGTGAGTCACAGCAGCAGGCCATAAAACGTCCACACGGTACCCACAGATTCACCTCACTGTGGGTCTTAGTTCAGTCCATTTGAGACGAAGCACCAGTCCATCACACAGCAGGGAAATGAGGGAGGGACGACCTGCACTTTACCTCTGACCTCGCCATCATTTCAAATTAACGACTCCTCTCTGAAGTGGGCTGCCAGCGACCTTGTCACCGTGGCCTGAATCACTGTAAATATGGACCCCGTGCAGGAAATTCTCCGCCAGCCCACCTTCGCCCCAACCGCCCCAACCGCCCCCCACCCCATCCACCACTTTCACTGCTTTTTCTTCTCTATGGCTCATAGAACTGTGGTCTGGGGTGTTTCAGGCCTCCCTGCTGAGAAAGGCGGAAATAAAAATGGCGACTCACACCTTTCGGGTCAGCCACGTTGTGCGCTGTTGCACTGCGTTATCTCCCGTGTGAGGCGTGTGTGCCACACAGGGTGACACAGAGAGACACACTGCTTTTACGTACCGCAGTACCTCTGCTCAGGCCTGGATGAATGCTGACATACAGCCAACCCATAACCCGGGAGTCACTCACTCTCTGCCCTTGCTTGGCAGAAGACCGTCCTTCTGCAGTCAGATAATGGAAAGGCTGGAAAGTACTGTGTGCCTACTGTGTAAGTACCTGTCAAGAATGTGTTGCCTCTTTCCAGGAAAAAATGACTGCAGGCAACGAGTGGAACTCCCATTGGGTAGAAAGCTTGGATCACCCTCCAGATGCATACATCGGGAAAGGATCCAATAAAAAGTTCATAATATTGAGAGACTGCCTGAGGATAAACTTTATTAGAGCAGAATATATAGTTCTGCATTAGCCGTCCCAACCAACCAACCAAGGCAAGGCTGGGTCCTGGTGAATTGGCTGATATGAGAGGGAGCAGGCAGGGTCCCATAGGCAATCAAATCTATATTCCACGAT
The DNA here is from genome assembly GCF_046254945.1 of Alosa pseudoharengus. Taxonomy (NCBI): domain Eukaryota; kingdom Metazoa; phylum Chordata; class Actinopteri; order Clupeiformes; family Clupeidae; genus Alosa; species Alosa pseudoharengus. Next base: position 36,771,410 of record NW_027468774.1, read on the forward strand.
GCTAGACGGCCACTGAGAGCCTGGCCTGCCTGTTTTGAAGACGGGGCACTGAGAGCTGGGAAGACTGGCTCCTTTGAATAGCCTGCAGTGGTCATGCCAAATTATTGTCTGCTTTCTCTCTCATAGGCCTGGTATAGTCCTGCATCTGTGTCCCGAGAATTGCGTCATCAACGCAGGCATGCGGGGAGTGTCGTGTGCCTCCCAACAACTCCCATCGCGCAAAAAAAATGTGCACAGAGAAGCATACCACTTTCTTAAATGTCTCCTTGTCAAGCCATACTTTTTTCCCCTTTTACATTTCCAGGAGACTAATTGTTGTAGTACACACTATCAGTTGGAGAGAGAAGGTGTTCCACGATCTCATTGCAAGGCCCTCAACAGATGGTAAATCCCTCTCGCTGGACAAGCAAATTAAAACTGAACTGCTACCATTATTAGGCTGAGGTTGTGTGTATGCGCGTAAGTGTGTGAGCGTGTGAGTGTTTGAGCGTGTGTTTTCTCTCAGTATCTACATCTATTTATGCATGATGTGCTGTTGTCTGTATGTGCCCGCCTCTGCCCTCTTGTGTGTGTACGTGTGTGTGTGTTTGGGCGTTCTGCTTATGTGCTTTGACAGCAATAATAATAATACACAAACACACAGTCCCCAGTGTGAATTAACCTTGTCAGCAGGCACATTTGCCATCACTCTCCCAGCCATCCATCCCCCACTCCGCGGCCGCACTCTTAGAGACTGGATGCACATAATACCTGCAGCCAAATCCTGTATACCTGCAAGCGCCTCTACATTATTGCTTTTCTCACGCACAGATACAGCTTCAGCATTTCTGAAAAGAGGGCAGATATACCACAGAATGTTTGCAATTACTGAGAATTCTAAAATAAGAAAAAAAAAAAGGGAAATGGTGAAACGGAGTAGATGCAAAGCGGATTAGAAACATGACCCTGTTTTCTAACCAAACAGAAAGAAACGAGTAGACATCTTCCATTTTAAACTGCTTGATACCCATGTTGGTTATGTTGGATATTCCAATTATCTTGACAAATTTTCATTAAATTATGTTCAGAACGTTCAGTGTTATCACACTGAATGAGGGGGAAGCTTCCTTTTAGACATTCAGAGAGAGAGAGAGAGAGAGATTGAAAATGGCATGGTTAATAACATGTCCAGTGCAGATTGGCACCCATGGGTCAATGTGTTGACATGTCTGTGTCCTTGGTGCAAAAATGTATGGGTAATAGGCTGGAGGGAGGGGAGGGGGGGGGGGTGCTGCTGAGATGGTGAGAAGTTTGACAGGTGAATCATGATAGTACAGCTTTTCTCTTTCTCTCTCCCTCTCTCTCTCTCTCTCTCTCTCTTTCTCTCTTTCTCTCTCTCTCTGACTGTCCGATTGTCTATGTGTGTGTGCTCTCTGCTGCCAATGCTTACACGAATATTCCTGTGTCTCATCATGTGTATCAAAGCTAAACACAAACATTCCCGCATGCACAGTAAATGAAAGAAAGAATGAGTGACGTGAATGACAAGTCTGATGAATTGTTTTTGATGATGTTCTCATGAAATTTGAAAGGGATATAATATATAATATATTAGAACCAAATAAGAACCACACCTATGTTTTTTAACTGAGTGATATAACACCAAAGCTGTACCATTAAGGGGGTCGAGATATGTACATAATAAAATACTGACATTTGGAAACAGAAGATAAGGCAGCGGAGGATGCAGGGGAGAACTGCTGAATGACTCTGTTATTGGTGGAGGGTTTCCCATGGGAAAAGTGGATAATTGCAACAGACCCTTTTTAGTCCACTTTCCTTTGTTCTCTCCCCGAGGTGTCATTGACACACACACACACACACACACACACACACACACACACACACACAGTAACTTGGATGCGACACAATTCTAAACCCTGCCGTTTTGATGATATTGAGGCTTGTTTGAAATATGTCGACTACGCACTGAAGTGCCGCAGCATTCAGGCAGAGTGCATGTTATCTCAGCACTGAAGCACCCTGCTTTGCCTCTCCCAGGTTTCTGCACGGCGAGGATGGTAATGCTTTCATACAGAACCGTCTGGTTGCATAGCAACAAACTTATCAGACTGAGCACCCCCCCTTCCTTTCTCCCTAACCCCCTCCTCCCATGCTGGTACAACTACCACCGGCGAAAAAAAAAAAAGCTTTACTAAAGCATCTCTTTCAGAAGGAAATTGAATGACATTTGATACACTAACCTCCTTAGAAAAAATGTAAGTTTTCAACTTTTGTACTCTGTCCTTCACCATTGAATGATAGAAAGAGAGAGAGAGAGAGAGAGAGAGAGAGAGAAATAGACAGAGAGATGGAGGGAGGGGGGCATTGGGCGATTCAGAGCACAATGGGTAACATCACTGTGCTTCTGCAGAAACACAAATAAATAAATAAACAAAGAAGAAAAAGAAACAAACAAAATCAACATTTCATTTTGGTGTATGACTGTCAGAGGGAGAGAGGAGAGTACTGTACTATCGCTCAAAAATCGAACATAATGTTTTTTGTCTTTAGAGTACAGGTTACATCATCCAGGACTGTTTCTGAAGACTGTGCATTTTCCATCTATCCATATTTTGTTCTCTCTTATATATGCACTCCGTCCCTCCCCCCTCTTGGCCTAATTTGTCCCAATCTGCACACTGTAGTCTCTCCTGCTGGTGTGAGGACTCAGCTGTGCTGAAGACCGTTGAGTTGAGGACGCACGAGTGTGTTGCTCTGGGATGAGTGGTGGTGGAGGGAATTGTGGCGTTTATGGTTGCTGTGCACAGCGGCTCTGCACTACTCCTAATTGTCACTTTAACTCTTGCGTCATGAGCCTTTTCCGTGTGTGTCCCCCTCACCTTACAAAAACACTCATTCACACACACACATACACATGCACGGACACAATTGATTCCTGGCATTGAGACTAACACGTATTGGCCAAATATTACTGGAGCTTATAGTCTAGATGGAACAGTTGAAGAGAGTTGGCCTGAAAAAAGCAAGGGGAGAAGGAGAGAAGCATTGAGAGAGAGAGTGAGAGAGAGAGAGACAGAGAGAGAGTAGTGAGGGGGAAGTAACTTTTTTATTTAAACAGCTGAAACTCAAAGTGAAAGAGGACAGAGAGAAGGAAATGAAGAGAGAGAAACAGGGAGAGAGCGAGAGGGAGAGATAAAAAGACAATGAGGGCAGCACAGAGCTGGGAGGAGTAGAACGAAAGGGGAGAACAGGTAGTGAGGTATAAGGAAAGAGGGAGGGAGACAGAGCAATAGAGTTGAAAATCAAGAGGGGCAGGAAGGAATAGAGAGGCAAACTGAGAGGCTGGCAAAGAGGAGGAGAGATGTAGGACAAGACCCAAAGACAGAGAGGGACAGGAAGGGGTATGGCTGGTAAACAAGCAAGAGAAAGAGGGAAAGAACGAGATTTAGACACAGATGAGAAGGTGGAAGCAAACAGAGGACAAAATGTATCTCTACAGATTTTGAAGGAAAAGTACGGTGGAGGGGGAAAGTATATGAGGGAGCGAGATGAAAAAGAGCCGGAGCGAAGCCCTGAATGGGGAGGAAGGGCGAGAAAGAGCTCTTCACATGTGAAATATAGCGGCATGGGTCCTGCGTGGCACACTCCACCTTGCGGCTCAGTGCCAATTCCCAAGGACACCGCCTGGCCTGACACACACAGCATTGCCCACTCCATTTGTTAACCAGCCACAACCTACATTAAAGGCACAATCTTTGATTCTAATGTGATAGACTTTAAAAGCACATTTTCCATACGTGCCTCTAGCTCTCGGCTCAGTGTGAACACTCATAAATAAAAGTCTGGTGTTTGTGCCCAGTCCTGGCGCTGTAAAGGGGAAATGAACATAAACAAATTCAGGCAATTAAAATGTTCCTTCACAATCAGAGAGAAGGAGAGGTGTACTTTGATCAGCTGATGAGCGGAAATATCAGCATTCTTTCCCCCAAATCTGTTAAAAGGGCTGTAAAGAAAAAGGTATACTTAAAGTAAATTTTATCAAGTAAACTTAAGTGCAGTTGAAGTATAATTCCCTAGTTTACTTTAAGGTTATCAGTATAAATGTGCCTGTGGTATACTTGTAAATGTACAGTATAAACTTGCCTTGTCGATAGGCAAGCCAAGTTTATTTATGTAGCGCATTTCATACACAGGGGTAATTCAATAAGCAAGCAGTTTAAAGATTAAAAGTAAATAACAACATAAAAGGACAATAGTTAAAGTGTACATAAATTACATAAAATAGAATAATTAAAAAGCATTAAAAGACACAAAGTGGAATAATTAAAAGACAAAGGGCCCTATTTTTGCAACGCAAAACCTGGCGCAAAGCGGATTATCATCCCGACGCAAAGTTTATTCCTATTTTACACTTGAGTTTTGCGCCATGTACTTCACTTTTATTAAGCTTTGCGCCCAGGGGTGTGGCAATAACGGCCTAAAGTGGGGTCTGGCGCATTATCTAAAAATCGCTATCTTACACCTAAAAAGCATTACGCCACTGACAAGAAGTTGGTTTCACAGTGGAACCGCCATTTAAAATAGAGTATCAAAGTATAAAAAAGTATAACGTATCAAATATAGCAGCTGCAGGGGCGTAGCACAATATCCTGAGCCCCTGCATAGGCAGTCCTGATGGGCCCCCATGTTTTTCAACCCAGGTAAAATAAAATATATTCCAGACTTTTCAAGGGGCCCTCTCTCCCCATGGGCCCCTATAATCAGTAGTGGTTTTACCACCAGTCCGACGCCCCTGAGCAGCTGTAAGCATTGCCTACACAAATGGCATGTAGGGCCATCACCAGTTGTCGTGACTACAATGACACATTTTTCTGAATGTGGTTAGTGAAAATAGTACCAAACTGTGGGAAACAGTGTCCCTATTCCCTAGTTGTGGTCTAATATGAACTTGTAATTTTTAGCTGCCAGTGGTCAGTTACCCGAAAGACATTGGGCTTCCCGCACATAGGTAAGAGAAGTGGTTATGGTGCTCTAGTTTCTGAAGTATGTGAGTTGAGGGGACCAGGCATGCATCCGGTTATGGTGTAAAAACACTTTTGCTTTCATTACACACATTTTTTCTAGGTGTTGTACATGTGTGTTTGAGCTATTTTGAAGTGGTGCATGGACAGGTGTTTTTGGGGTCGGCTTAGGCAGGAGGCTTGAAGCGTCTGCAGGGTCAACCAAGGGGGATACACTTCAAAGGTATAGAAGAGAGCTCCCCTCCCCATATACTCAACTGTTCCCTCAGACATACACACACACACACACACACACACACACACACACACACACACACACACACACACACACACACACACACGAGTCCCTCTCTATCTCACACAAACACACAAAGCACACTGACTCACAAATAAAGCTCAAAATATGCACATAACAAAATGATATATAGTTATTAAAAGGATATATTAATATATATAATGTATTAAGTATAGATATATATTAAGGATAACCATAGCCTCTACACACACACACACACACACACACACACACACACACACATTCATCAATCTGCTGCCAACGGGGCTATTCAGAGCTAAGTGCCAAGTCAAGTCACATACATTTACCATCCCAACCAGCACTCGCCAAATTAATCCACTTGCGCAGTAATTGGTTTTCCCTTCAGTATCCATGAACATAATCCCTCTCTATGTGTTTGGAATGTTGATGTTGCCATACAACCACTACCTCCACCCCCTCCCCCCCTCCCCCTTCCCCCACCTTCACCTCCACCTCCACCACACACACTGTGTCTTTTTTTTACTTAAAATAGACCTTTTATATATTATCTTCCAGGATAATATAATGCTTTGTAATCCACATGTGTAACTGAATGGATTGATAAGTGCCGTATCCTGTAAGCCACATGACCACTATCGTGTCTGAAACTTTCCTCAGTCACGTGGCCCTTTTTACTGTAAGACTTCTTCGTCTTCAGGTTGGCCAGGCGACCGAACACGAGGGCCTCGTTTCCAGCGAACGGCCCCGCTGTGAGCGCCACTGGCTGCGGGTGTCAGCTCCGATCAGATCATGACAATGTGCAGAGTGCGAGGGAGAGAGAGAGAGAAAGAGAGGGAGAAAGGGGGAGAGAGAGAGAGAGAGAGAAACTGTGACCTGAGAGAATGAGTTGGTTGGACCTGTGCTCGGTTTTGGTTTGGCACGCAGCATAAGAAAATCCAGAGATTTTCTGCGCTTCTGAGGAAGTGTGCTGCTACTGAAGTGTTTACAAGCGTGAGGTGTGTGTGTGTGTGTGCGTCCCATTGAGGTGGGGGCAGAGGAGGAGGAGGAGGAGGAGGAAGGAGGACAAAGAGAGTGCTTTTCCGCCCCCTCTCAGAATTCAGCACGGAGGACTGGGTCTTGTTTGAATTAAAACCTGTAAATAAATGATGCCTGGTTGTTTGAGGCACAGCAGTCCCACGTGAGACACACGGTCCTTTCCTATACTCTTAAAATGGTGGTGCAATCCCATAGCATTCCAATTCATCGGTCTTCGCCTCACTCTCTCTCCATGACCTCATCCTTCTGGCCCTATTGGGCCATGATATCTGAATGAGTGTGTGTGTGTCTGTCTGTCTGCGGTATTCCTCGTGCCATTGTTCCCATCTGAATAGGGCATGGTGTGACAATGTACCTTTTTGCATCTGCGGTGTGTGGGGGCAAGCAGGCTCCTTTGGCCGCATTGACCGCTTTAATGGTGATTATGCCTCGGTGACGTGGGTGTGTGGGGGGATATCTAATTAGGACCTTTTACAAAGCCACCTGCCCCCTCTGCGCCCTGGTCAGCATTTGTGTGTGTGTGCTGGTGGTAATGGAAGGTTTCGCAGGCTGGCCATGGGCGGGGGTAGACAGAGAGGGCTGGAGACGTGAGGGCCCATAGCTCAGTGCTGCTGTTGCTGCCTCTAACCCCCTCGTCCACCCACACACTGTCCTCTCACATCTGACGAGTGATGGCTTCTCTTGCGGTGATGAAAATCCCCCTTCCCTCCCTTCCCTCTTCATTTCTCTCTCTCCCTCTCTCTCTCTCTCTCTCTCTCTCTCTATCTCTCTTTCTCTTACTGGCTTTCTCTCTTCTGTATTTTTTTTTCTTTCTCTCTCTCCCCCATCTCTCTCTCTATCCCTTTTTTCTTACTCTCTTTTTGTCTATTCTGTCTGTGCTTTGTCTCTGTCTCTCTCTCTCTCTTTCTCTCACTCTCCTTCACTCTTCCCCTCTCCTGCTCTATTTCTCCACCTCTCCCTCTCTGCTTCCCGCCCGCTCCCCCTTTCTCTTTCACTCATGCCGCAAACCATGGCAAGACTGCAAATACAGCCAGTGATTATGTTCACGGTGAACACAAGGAAAACGAGTCATTCTAACGGCATGCAAACCACATGCGATTGAATATGAATGTGAAGGGGCGAGAAAAGGATTTTGTGTCTGTCTTAAAATTGTTTGTTAATACATTTTGAGGGGAGGGGTGGGGGTACAGAATATGATTATGTATTCATCCATGGTTTTGTTTAAATAAAAGATGAGTCTTTGCATGGCACCCCCCCCCCTCCCTTTCCCCTCTACTCCTCTCCCAACTGCAGCAGTGTGGGGAGTTGGGAAAAGAGCGAGAGAGATGGAGAGGAAATGGGGGAGAAAGAGAAAGCTTTAAAGCATCCAACAGAGAGTAAGAGAATGTATGTGTGAGGGAGAGGTAGAGAAAACCAAAGAGAGGGACAGACAGAGGAAGAGAGAGAGAGATAGAGAGAGAGAGAGAGAGAGAGAGAGAGAGAGAGAGAGAAAGAGAGAGAGAGAGAGAGAGAGAAAGAGAGAGAGGGAAGGCAAACCTTTAAGCATTCCAACAAACGCTGCACACACACGTGCTGCCGGAACTGCAGGGTAGAAAGGCACAGGCAGGGGGCTGGCTGACCCATATTGGGTTTGATCGGTGTAAACGCGAGGCAGGCGCAGCACAGCGCACGGGAGAACGAGGCAATTTCTACCGCGCTTACCACACGCCCCCGCACATCAACCCTAATACTCACCTCATGCGCTTGTCTCGTTTTCTAAATTAAACAGGCGAATCAAAACACCAAATATGTAAACAACAAGAATGTAACCCCATCAAACCCTATTACACACACACACACACACACACACACACACACACACACACACACACACACACACAAAATATCTCTTAGCCACCCTCATTTCGTCTGTCTGTCTGCCTGTGTTTAGAGTGTTGAGTTTGCATATAGCTCACTGTGCACCCACCCCACCCCACCACACTCCACCCCACATCACCTTCCACTGCAGTTCCCTCCTTTGCCATCTGACATGGACCCCGAGAGGGGTTGATTGGCAACAGATGCCACCAGGTTAAAGATGCAGGTGGATTAGTGACTGATGGCTTGAGCACAGCCAGTGGCATTTGTCAGGGACTGTCACATCACGGCCCGCCACCGCCATGCCACTCCTCCGTCGTCAACGCCTGCCAGCGTGTCCAACAGCCACACGCTGTCCAATTACCCAGGAGGCAACACTGCTCCCAGAGCTGTGTTTGTGGTGCGTGTCCATTGTTCTCTGTGTGTGTGAAGTACAGTGAGTGCAGGGCTGAGCGACAAGACTGAAATGGGCTAGATGGAGATTGTAATGATTGATTTTTCAGTTGTAGGAAATTCGAACGAAATAATATGATCATTTCAATTATCATGTGGCCACTTCCTGCTTTCGGTTGTTAGCCAGAGGGATGTCACTTCCTAAGGGCTTGAAATTTGATTTGAAGCAAAGATTCATGTTTCACATGAGGATTTGTGGTTAAATGGATTTCTGTAAGCACACAATCACAGAAAGGTATTCCATTTAAACCCTGCTCTGGTGGAAAAGAAAAAAGTCACTTCTCTCTACTCTTGTCCTGTCTAGTCTCCTGTACCATACAGCATAAACCCATCATCAATCTCAGTGTGGCCTAAGATCATTGAAATCCTAAGGATACACATAACAGATACTACAACGGTCTGCTTTCTCTATGTTGTGTTCAGTTCAGCTCAAGACTAGTAACAGTCGATTCCTAGCTAAGGAATTAGGTCCTGATATGTGTGCCACGTACGCCATGCTGGAATTTCAGCGCAGTTCCTCTGTGGGATGATGAAATTACTGGTGGGCTTGTCAGCAGCATGAAAAGATATTTCAAGGACAGATCCTGGACAGTGGTTTCATCTTACAACTGTCCTGCTTGTGCTTACAAAATGGCCACATTGACCTTCCTCTCCAAACAATTCAAAGAATATTTTTCCCTCCTGATCAGAGAAACTTCTCCTCTGCGGTTCTCACGGCAACTCTATTAACCTTGGACTGTGTCACGACTTCCAGCAAGTCAAGGTGGTGACAAATAGGTTGTCTACCTGCTGGCACAACTGTGGAGATTTTTAAAAACACATCAAATGTTCCCGGTATTGCTGAAGCGGGGGAGTTTCTCACGTAAATTAAGACGTCCAATGTCCACACGACAGAGTAGATCCAGTAAATCTACACGGCAGAAGTGTGCGGTCATCATATATCTGCGAGTGGCTTTGATGACATTGAATTACTCATGGATGACGGACTGTCCTCCTCACGACTGTGGAGGATGGGGTGTGGGTGGGGGCTAAAGGGTCCCACTGGGGGAGCCATCCATCAGTGAACAATGATTAAACTAAAGGGTGGAGCAGGGGTACGTGACCCTTTATCACCATGGAGCTCCGCTGATGACCACATCATGGACAGGGCCATAAACCTCTCCTACCTCTCCATAAACCTCTCCTACTCCTACCTGCAGACGCATCAAAACCCAGTGGTTTTGTGCTGGACAGCGGAAGAAGAAAGCGGAGGAGAAGAAGAAGAAAGATAAAGAAGAAGTAGAAAGAGAAGAAGAAGATAAAGAAAAGGAAGAAGTAAAAAGAAGAGAAGATAAAGATAAAGATGAAGAAGTAGAACAAGGAGGAGGAGAAGAAGGAGAAGAAGAAGAAGAAGAAGAAGAAGAAGAAAACACAGCTTTGGTGTTTGTCCATATATTATTGAGGGTGGCTTTCTTTCTTTTTCCGTAGCTTCTGAGGTCCCGGGGTTAAGAAACAGGCAACCTAGTTAACGTAGCGGGCTGATGATGTCATCTCACCCTATAGAGCACCAGCAAGTGGCATGGTGTCAAAAGGATTATGTCTTTTTCATGTTTGTTTGCGTGCAAGTATGTGCATGCAGCCATACGTGTGTGAATGTGTGTGTGTCTGTGTGTGTGCAAGGAGTCATACATGTGTGTATGTGTGTATGTGTGTGTGTGTGTATGTGTGCATAAATAAATGGTTAAAATGTGTGTGTATGTGTGCATATAGTTTTTCTTGAGTGTGCGTGTTTATGAGTTGGAGAGTATATGGATGCAGGATGATAAAAAGACATGACATTTAACTGTGTGTGCTGGAGCGGTTATGTAATCACCACAAAGCCACTGCTCTGACAACGCAGTGAACTGTCCAGAGATGTTGCTGTGCATACTAGATTATATCTGCATACATACAACACTCACACACACACAAGCACAAACATTGGGTAATCCAGTTTAAATTAGTCAGTTTAATTGGTGTATGTTACACGTAAGCTGGCTAATCATCTGATTTAGCCCTTCTAAACAAGCAGCTCGGCTCGGAGAGGGTAATAAAGTGTGGATGGATGATGGTCCCCATGATCTGGACGGCATGTGTGGAATGCTGTGTTTACACACGGATGGGCCGTTGCACAGACCTGCAAGACCCTCTCTCCCTCAAGGTCTGGACATCCCTTTTGTCTGGGAAATCTCTAATGGGCGACAGCTCGAGAAAACAAATCTGCTCCTTGAGCCCTGCGCTCTCTCTCTCTCCAACCCGCCACCGCGGCATTGACACTGTCCATCTGCGCTGACGCGCCCAAGGAAAACAGGAAGGAAGGATGGCTCGCTCGCTCGCTCGCTCTCCACCTGATGGCGAGAAGGGGCGAGGTATCCAATCGGACTTCTCTGAGAGAGAGAGAGAGAAAGAGAGAGAGAGAGAACGAAAGACAGCGTCAAAGAGAGAAAGCAGAGTGAGAAAGCAATAGGTTGGAAGAAGAGCAGTAGAGCGACAAACAGAAAGACACGGTATGTAGCTAGCAACCCTACAGCATCAATAGCATATAGCGACAGGATGAGAAAAAGAGAACGGAGGAGGTAAAGAGCAGTAGAGAGCTAATGCGGTATGCTAGGCTAGCTGTTAGCCATGACTCTGTCCTGTGCTCTGCTCCACTCTGCTCTGCGCTAGTGACGAAAGAGGGGCGCTCTGGTGTGGGCTTGAGTCCCACACACAGGGACAGTCCACTGAGTCAACAGCTGACACACCGAGCGCAACACCAGATGCCTGCATAAAACTCTGCCAATTCAACAGATGCACCGGGTACATACGAGCCCTGTCACGGCCTCTCAGAGAGAGAGAGAGAGAAAGAGAGAGCATGACAACTCAGACATTCACTCTGAACAGGAAAACACATGAAAACACAACCCTTTCCTCTCACACTTTCTGGAGAGAGGAGGGCTGCAGAGAAAAGAGAGTCTTGTTGGCACTAACACAGGTACGGCTGCCGTGAGTTCATTTCCCGGCGCTTGGTGTTGGTGTCTGTGTTTACTGCCCGCATCGCACCGAGCAGTAGCACATGAGGGATTAGACTGACTTTACAAAGCTATTGTGAAAATCCACTTCCACTTACTCAGCTCAGAGGTAGCTTCTAGTCTGGATTATAGTGAGTCAAATTAGTTTCATCATGAAGAATGTACAGGAATATGCATTGTTATCACCAGCATCGTAGTAATTTTATGATAGTTATGATATGAAGGCTGAGTCAGACTGATCAATCAGATTATTCAGGCCTACAGTTCAAATCTAACAACTTTAAAGAATGTCCGCACACTAATTGCTCCCGAGCAAAGAATTATTTTAGTCCGTGTGATGTTTCGGGGCCTGATTAGTGTGCAGACTTTCTTTATAGTTATTGCTTTTGTTTTGGCCCAGCACCCATAGTTCAGATTTCTTGGACGTGCTTGCCTGCTGCACACTTTTCATGCTAAAGTTCAAATCTGACTTCCATCGTCCAAATGTCCATACCCCTCTGAGTATGACTTTCACATGGCAGCAAATTGGACATGCTTGCCACAACGCCACTTTTAGATCGGAAAGCAGCCCCTGAATACTTTCTCTTTCGCTGAGCTGAGCTG
>NW_027468774.1:36788687-36806187 GCF_046254945.1 Alosa pseudoharengus
CATATCACGTCCACAGGCATTTACACAGGGTGCTCTTCAGTGACTGAGCACCTCATTCTTTAGCTTGACGGCTAGTGATGTGTCATGAAGTCATTGTAGACACACACACACACACACACACACACACACACATACAGGTCACACAGGTCATTGAATCATGCTTGCACTGCTATGCTGGGAAATTGAGAAATGGCCTGTGAGGTCCAAGTGGTTCTGGGGCACGCCAGTATCTCAGGGGAGAGTTGGACATAGATAGATAGATAGATACTTTATTGATCCCCAGGGGAAATTCAAGGTCCCACATGTCCCATACTCTCCCAGAAAGCTGCCTCCATCCATATACAAAATTCATGAAATGTACTATAATAAATCACACATACGATACTGTCCTGTCCTAATGGCACCTTGCACACTGTATAAAGTATTTAAAAGAGAGTTGATATATGGATAGATTGGTTGGCAGACTGAATTGATGTAGACTGCAACCCTTGCAGATATGTAGTCTCTGACCACTACTGCCTCCCAGTGAACACACTGGTGGATGAGTATGACGGTGATTACAGTATCACATTTCTTCAGTTGGCAGCGCATACTGTACAGATGTCTTACATGCATGTTGTCATACTCAATGTGCTTCCATCCGTCTCTCAAATGCCTAGAATTATTAGGAGGTCAGGAACTCTTCTGAATGGTTATTATGCTGGCGCTCACAGCAGCCATGGTTCCGTCCTCGTTATACTGATGTTGGCCATTGTGTTCCAGGATTACGGTGACATGGTAAGTAATGAGGCTAATGAGAGTGGTGGAAGCGACACAAATCCACTAAACCAGGCGACTGCACCAGCTGAGGCGTGTTGTCACCTCCGTTAACGCCCCCCCCCCCCCCCCCTGGAGCTTCCTTATGGAGCTGCCTTGACGCCCCCCCCCCCTCATCCCCTTGTCCGTCTTCGATAAGCCATATTTCATACAATATGGTTTGCAGCTTTTTCTTTGCTGTTGTTGATGCAGTCTTAACTGTTGTATATTTCTTTGACATGACAGCAGCAGAAAGTGGTCTTCCCCTGTCCAGATGGCTTTTCAGACGCCGGGATAATGAGAAGCATAGCCAAGAGACTTGCGAGTGCAAGGGGTTAAAGCCGCTTTACAGATTGGAATGTACCGCTGGTTCTCCGAACGTATAGCTGAGTTAAGTATGATGGAGTTATGACAAAATCACAAGCCTCTCCATGTAGCTGGCCAGTCACTGGAGTGTGTGTGTTTGTGGTGAATGCTGTGGCAACAGCCCACACATTTGTGTTTTTCTTTTTCTTTTTTTTTAAATCTCAAGGTGAAAGGCTTCAGGAAGCATCTACTTTTGTAGTGAGGGCTTGCCATGGTTTACAGATGGAAGGCCTCAGGAAATGGCACTATGAAGATGATGAGAAACAGGATTGCAAGCCAGTACCGGCCTGTAAATCGCAACTTCCTTCTGCAAGGAGTTCTGATTTAACACGCTGTTGTCATGCTCTTGTCTTGCATTCCCCCCCCCCCCCCCTATCTCTCCAAGATTTTGGACAGGTCTGCGATCGTCGCATAACAACATCCGCTCAAAAAATGTTCAACAAAGAACGTAACCCCAATGAAATAATAGAAAAACAACACACACAAGAATAGGGTAAAATGTACAGAAGGTGAGAAAGACCAGAGCTGTGTGGCGCAGAAACACACTCGACCGAGGATGTCCCTGTTGCCCTCAATCCTGGAGAGATCCTACCTCATGGAGGCAAGAATATGAGGACTTCGAATGAGGTGGAGGATAGAGATAGACGAGCTGGTGGTGATGACCCACTGCCCCCCCCCCCCCACCCCCATCGACCCTCAAGAGCTCTCACTGGTCAGATTATAGAAGCTTTACTCCACACCGCACAACTGTTGGAGCTCCACCAGCTGCCTGTGCTGCGTTGTCATCCAATAGCCCCACCAGCCGTCCAGCCAGTGTCGGCCAGACAGCCAGACAGCCAGACAGCCTTCTCAAAGCATCAGCTCACGGTTGTCACCAAGCACCCACACCTGTTCTGCCACAATTATGGAGGAATGAGTGTTGGCGCGGCTTCGGCCGGCTAATCGTCATCACTCTGGGGCTTCACTTTGGCATCCTCCCAGAGCATGGGTTTTCAACCGAGTGTGACCCATGGACCACCATTCTGAAAAACGAAGCAACCTTGGCGTCCACCATGTATTAAAAAAAACATTGAATCCCACATTGAAACTACATTATTTAATGCATGCTTAGGGACCACAAGTACTGTCTCCCCACATCATCAGTGGGCTGCGGACTATTGGTTGAAAACCTATATCCTATATCTCTGACAACAAGCCCTGAACTTGTTACCCACAATCTATGCCAGGAAGGAGGAACACTATAACAGGGGTGCTTATGCATGAAAATATAACAATTCTTTGTTGTCTCTTCTCTTGCGTGTGTCAGTGAATGGCATCCATGCGACTTTACCACTGGAAATATCATTTATGAAAGGTCAAGGCTCCCAAATGAGGATGATTCAAGATTTAAATCTTGTTACATTAATTTTCATTTTTTTATTAAATTATTATTTGTATTCACCGCTCATGAATAAATACCAGTGACCTTTTCCCTTAACACTTCTCCATGGATATCAGTTGCTTCTCTTTCAGGGGCTTGAACAATGACTTTTGCTTATTTCAGCGTTGTGCCAGTGGATGTAATGAGAACTCGACAAGTGTCACATATGCAAATGTCAGTGTTAATAACTCCCCGCCAACGAACCGCCTGGAGAGAGCAGAGCGGAGTCTGCCACGACTACATGGCCCTCATCACCATCCCGAGTCCATCTCCTCATCCGCTAAGGATGATTACACATCCATTTTCCTTCTTTATGTCCTCACAACTAGACTGCAAACCACACACACACACACACACACACACACACATACACACACACACACACACACACACACACACACACATACTCACACATCCACACAGTGTTTAGATGCATCTCGTCAGCCCACCTTTTTGATATTCTAATTAATGTGATTACTTAAGCGTGTCACGGATACGGGTACGTGTGTGTGTTTGTGTGTGTGTGTGTGTGTGTATGTGTGTGTGTGTGTGTACAACCGTCCGGCCGCCCACTCACCTCCCCCTGCCTGGTGCCTGAATAATAGATTTGGTTTATACATATTTCACCTCTTTTGTGTGCAGTGTGCAGACGCTATGGATGGCAGGGAAAGCCTCTCGTCAGTACGTGGGGGGATTCCTTGCTCTTCAAGTTCTCCAGGATGCAAGGCAGAGAACCTCCGCAGGGCCACTGATTTCTCCATCCCAATGGCATAGCTGATATATTGGGATTAGTCTGACTAAACAATATGTTGAATAACTGTGACTGTAGACGGACATTTTGTATGTGTGTGTGTATGAAACCAAGTCAAATGTTGATTGATTGATTGGTTAAATTGACATTATTGCTAGAAAGCATCCAATTATGATCAACATGGATAAAGGCGTAATTTTTGCTCTACTTTAGGTTCTTCGAGATACCATGGTCTGCAGGGCAACTTCCTCTTTATATGTTTCTACATAAAGAGCCCGAGACCCCCTTAACTGTGTCCAGCCCATGAGGAGCCATAGAAGTGGACAGAGAGCGAGCGAGTCTAATGCATGACTGAGGAGCACAGTGGGGCATATGTGGGTGTTTCCGGTAGAGTAACGGCACGGCCCAAGAGGCCATCTTTGCTTTGTCAGCATAAACAGCCTGACAACATAGCCTTGGGACGAAACGACCATCAACGGCCAGATCCAACCCCCCTGTTTCCCACAGGAAACAAAAAACAAGAAAAAGCACAACACCAAAATTATGTAATCTTTTTTATCATTTTCTAGCATTGACCTTTTAAAAAGTCCAATGCTTGTTCATCACACGTAAAGACTGTAGGTTAATTATGAGAGGCGTTAACCTTCAGAAATCAGCCTGTCTCTCGCTTTCATGTTTTCCTGGGCAGTCAGGAAACCATTGGTAACCTGTCTGGGGGTTGTAATTACAGAGAAGAATGCTGTAATTATCTATTCTTAATCGATACAACAAACATGACTAGGAGCTGCCTATTTCAAAGGAGAGTGAATTACAATAAGTCAGTATCCTCATGTTCTTGATTGGGGAAATTGAACTGCAAATGCAGCCATATATATATATTTTATTGATCAGTTGGGTTTTAAAAAACAATTTTATTTGATTAAAAACAGTGAAGGGAACGTTAAGCTGTAACAGGAAGGTTTGTGGGACAGCACATACTGAACTAGATTCAGCAGCTTTTCATGGCTCTCTGTGGTTATTTCAACTCATACTTGTATATAGATCAGTTGTGCTCCTACTGTAATGCCCACAACCACAACGTAAAATGTGGATGTGCTAGGTGGTGATAGTGTTGGTAAAAAAAGCACTCACTTGTTCACATTTTATGGTGTGGTTATGGGCGTTGCAATAGGTGCGCAACTAGAATGTCTGAGTTGAAATAACCACAGAGAGCCATGAAAACGAGTTAAATCTAGTTCTGTGCTGTCCCGCATAACCAAAACATGATTCAGATGTATAGTACATAATAAAACAACTCTCACATGCTGCTCCTTAAAGGCAAAAAGATTGAGCACATTTTTTTTGCAATACCCTCAATGGATAAGATTACACCCCGTACCTGAAAGAAGTTTGCCACGGTGTGAAACATCACCAAGGTAAGGTTCACTGAGGTTCTTAATCAGATTCATTTCTTAATCAGCTTTCAGTTAGATATCAGATGCCATCTTTAAAAATGCATTGTGTTGTAAAACCCTACTGTATTATCCACTCTGTAAAGCCTCCATCTTAGAACTATCTAGAAACTATTGCTGTCAAATACATGTAGAGGAGTAGAAAGTACCCTTCTAAATGTAGTGAAGTGGTAGGCTTATTGTAAAATATATGTACAAGTACCCCAACATTGTACAGTAGGCTATGTATTTCACAAGTATTACTCTTCAATTGTTCAGAGTAGTAGGCCACTTGAGCAAATGGCCTTAGTTACTTTTCACCCCAGCATTTTTCATAGTGTGCTGAAACAGGTTAAATAATTTCTGCAATATTGCATTGAAGCAGCATCATTGGTTCCACAAACAGTTAAATTAAGTTATTTGGTATATATCCAAGTACATAGTTAGAATGTGTTTACCACATGTTTCTATGAGACAAGGTATCTCAAACAATTCACCCTCATTAGAACGGATCTTATTCTACCGCAATGATTTGAGTGGATGGTAGATGGATAGCCTACTTGCATGTCGAGATGAGACAACGGATCGCTGATAAAGGTTATCATTTACAAGGAGAGCAAAGCGGATTTGGAAACCTGATGATCAAATTTACCGAGAGAATCTGAACATTTCGATATGATTGCACATTTTCTGTATTAGATCGTAAAGACTCTATATAATAGCAGGTTCGAGTACGTCTGAAACCACGTCACGTTTCAATGCTCTTGGTGGACCAGAAGTTTGGCGTGTCAGATCTGGAGAGACCCTCGAACAACACGGACGCGCAAAATCGGTTTGGCATATTTCTTGGGGTAGTGGTGGACATTTACTCAAGATGTCTCATTGCACTATAAAATAGTTTTTTTTCGACAAACACGGAAGGACCCGATAACATCGCACGTTTTGCGCAACATTCGGATTATTGTATCTTCTAAGGAAAACGCACTGGGAGTAGGCAGTATGGATTGCAACGAAAGCCAAACCTTCCCCAGAAAGGATTTGCCTGCGGTACACTGAAAGTGCAGGAAATGCTTATGGGAACTATCAATTCCTTATCTATAAGGTGAGGTTTCGTATCAGAAAGTTTTGATTTAAGTACATTTTAATTTTCTATGCGTAACAGAGTCCCTGGAATACTTTTTCACGCCGACAGAATTAAGAAACCCGCATGCTATTGTTTTCTGTGCCTACAAAGGCAAAAGCTTTCCAACTGATTAGTACAGAAACTTGTGATGGACCACTGGCATTTGATTATGCTTGTTTGTTTTACGCAGGACAAAATAGGCTAAAGTTGTTCCGATCCATTGTGTTACGAACAAATCGCAACCTACTGTAAATAGGGGACCTACCGCACAGCATCACTGGCTTTTACTGTAGCCTGTGTCACATATGGGTTAACAGATATCTCTCACAAAGTAGTTAGACGACATGTTTTGCTCTGAAATGTCAACTGGGACTAAAACAGAATGTATAACCTACACTGCTAAGTATGTTGGTTTGCTCAAAGCCACGGTTCATCTCCCTGTTTCCTGATCACCATCCTTGCAATTGCAGGATATCATTGCCAGACGCTCTATCATGACTGATGGCGAGGGGAGAGAACACTTTCACAACTTGGAGAGCGAGGGGGAGAGAGGACCAATTTCTGCTCTGTACCGAGCGCCTGGTCAGGGCGAAGACACTGGCGATGAGGAGGAGAGGGGTAGCACATGGATCCCTGTGCCCGAGTCTACTCGGGCGCAGGGTTCCAGCGGGCGCGACCCAACTCCGGATCTGGCGTCGGATGATGAGGAGCAGCCTCCTTACCCGTTACTTGCGCCTGTTGTGTTTTTCTGCATGAAACAGACCACTCGACCACGTAGCTGGTGTCTAAGAATGGTTTGTAATCCATATCCTTTCCATTATGTGCCCTCATGATGGCAGCCCCTAATTGCCGTTGACAGAGGTGAGAGGCTCCTTTGATTAATGTAGTGGGATACAGATATGACGGTGATACATTCCCCTATTTAGACCTAAGATATTTTGCCTTGCAGGCTATAGAAGAGCTTATACACATATCAAACAAGTAGCCTAAACTGAGAGTGTTATTTTTTAAGCAAATAAGGTATGCTTATAAAGTCCAGGAGCAATGATTCTGCTGGGTAAAAAAGTGGTTGGGATTTCTAGATAATTATTTTTTTTCTTTGCATACTATCATAATTATTCTATCTGAATCCTATGGCATAGCTTACAAAATAATATTATTGTTTTGCTTTTAGCATAATTAAACCATCAACTTCAACAACCAGAGGCAATGGCCTTTCACTTCAGTAGCATGTAGGTGTAGAGCACAACTTTATAAACATTTTAATGATCTGAGGGGAGACTGAAATCCACTGTTGTTCTGTAATAAGATACAAAGTCTTAGTCTTTGGCTTTAAAGTTTACCTGGTATTCTGGAGAGAAAGTGTTCACAACATGGTAGTGGTTTCTGGCATGTTACGGATCACAATTAATTTAAGACAGTGATGTGAAGGCCTGCTTAGATGTAAGCTATTACTCCTCCATTTTGTCATCTGCATTTTGTTGATGTGTTAATTGGGCTCTTCAGTCTCCGTGGACTGTGTTCAGTGCTTTGTAGTGTTCTTTGAATTCTGGTCCCAGCTGTCAGTCAAGCTATGAATCTGTTTTATTGAAAGAGTGGTTAATTTGCAGACATAATGCTCATCATTGATAACACAAGAAATATGTTGAATTCCTTTGACATACAGTATATTTACAACTGTTTGTATTTCTCTAGCTGTTCTTGTTAGCTTCTTTGCTCCAGTGAAATGGTGAAATGATACATCATGTGGCAGGGCTATAGTAACATGGCATTGCATGTGGTGAAAAGGCATACATTTTTCACAGCTCTGTTGTTATCATAATATTTTACTTGACCATTGCACTGGTAATGGCGGATTAAACAGACTTGTGGTACAATTGCTAATGTTATCACAGCCAAAACCAACCTTAATGCAGTCAAAACAACATTGCATTGCTCACTTTGTTACTCTGGGGAGCACACATTTCCCTTAAATATGTCTTATAAAAACATGGCAGCAGTCTCTGACGTTTTCAATTTCTGCAGCTATGGGTGAACTGAAGTTTTGATTTTCAGTTATGGGTCAGAATGAATGAATCTAGCAAAATTAACCATTTGTAGTCTCCTGTCGGGGATTGGATAGGGTTGGTGTGTGTCCTTAAATCCCAGACAGTCATTCTGGAGATTATTATTCATCAGTTAAGATCATTTATATTCTACATTTCCTCTCCCTTCAGGCCCCTTAACTTGGAAATGGCTTTTTGGCCCCTCAACTGGAAATTGTTTTTGTCAGATGAGAGTTATGAAAGTGACTTTTTGGCCCTGTTCGATGTCCCGAAAGCATGACACTGCCGCCTTAGTGCAAGGGGAAAAGCAGCTTTCTTCACAAAGACCTCTTTCACTCTCATTAGGAGTAATGAATGAGTTAAATCACACTGCCCCCCCTTCTTTGTCCATGTTAGATTTCATGCATCATGGTCAGAGATGTTGATTTGAGAGATGCTGCGGGTTCTTGCCCTGCTCTCTTACCCTAGAGACAAATGCAGATAAATATTTGACATGGATAGTCATACTAGCTTGCGTGTGCGAGATGGGTTGATGGTTTCTCCATGTTTTGATTAGTCATCCATAAGTGCTTCCCCACCCACGTGCACGTGTTGAGCCGTAACACTCCCAGTATACACAGCCACGATGACTAATTTGTGTACCAGTGTACATGAGATATTAATGGCAGAGCTTGACTTTGGTGCCCGTTCTGCGTTGCTATTGTCATGAAAGACAGCTTATCTCTGAAGAGAGAGCTGTGTACTGTTAATTATGATGGCCTACTATTCTATTGAGAAATCTTTTGAATGAGATGAGAGAAAGCATTTTATATAATTAAGGATATCGATATGCAGATTTTTCTTTCCCTTGCCTGTTTCTTGTCTTTTGAAAAATTTAAATTGGCAGTAATGCTGCTAGTTCCACTGTTATTCCAATAAACCAATCTCTGACACATCAACTCATGTTGAGTTACTACTGAAAGGCGTTCAGCATAGCAAATCGGAAGAGCATTATGACTGCGACTTTGGGGTGCATCACAATCGTTTGTGTCTATCACAAACGTGAAAGCCCAAATCCGCATCACTTTTAAGCTGCTCCCAACGGGTGGACCTCAGCTTCTCTTCATTAAAATGTCCCCTCGCAGGGTGCGAGGTGCCAAAGGATCTTTTGACACATGCACAGATGGGGGGAGGGTGGGGTGGGGGTCTGCTGCTGAATGTTTTTTTTGTCGCTGCTCTGATGTCTGTGGTGTGGTGTGAGAACCCTGGAGAGACACCATGTGCTGGCGATGCTGAATGCTGGCTGGACCCAGACATGTGGCCGTGCTCGTCTCAGCCCGTCTCCACAGCGCTCTGCTCTGCGCTCCACCTCATCTTTCATGTCAGGATTTCACTGACGTTTTATTATGAGAATCGAATGGGGCATTGCAGGAACAGGCCAGATCAGATAGGGTTGAAGGCTGACTTTTATACTAAATAGTTTTAAGTGGAAAATATGGACGATTGTTATGTTTTGGAAGTAGATGGTGAAATATCCCAGAGTCAACCATCCACTGCGACACAGATTTTTCTCTCTCTCTCTTTCTCTCTCTCTCTCTCTCTCTCTCTTTCTCTTTCTCTCTCTCCTTCTTTTTCTCTCTCTTGCCTCCCTAATTCTATTTCAAAGACACGATGGTAGATGCTTCCAGGAACCCCCTTTCACAAAAGTCGATGAGGGTCAGATGGTGCTGTGCCCTCAAACTAAAAAAAAACAAAACTCAATATGGTTAAACCACTCTCACGCAAAACGCAATCACTCTCGGGCTTGCAAATCAGAGGAGGGAAATCCAGTGTGTCCTCCAGGCTCCTGCCTTTATTAGCCTTCTGTGGGCTGTGAGCTGGCTCTCCCTCGACTCTCCAAATCCCCAGCAGGGTCAGTAAGATGGGGTGAAATCAACTGCCATGAGGGCAACCCTTCACCGTGGTTCATAGGGAACGGGTGACACATTTAATTTAGGCCAAAGGGGCAACAGAAGAGCTGAGATTTAATTGGTGGTGTCCCGTTTATGAAAGCCAATCACAGATAAACACACTGATTAGGCCGATGTTTGAGTTTGATTAATCTCTGTGCAGCGGGATTGCTGTATATCCTTAGGCCAGCTGTTTAGAGAGTGTTTAGGGAAACGACATGGAACTAATAAGACTTGTGCAGTCCACCAACTATCCTGCAGGGCTTGTTTTTTATTCAGAGGCATTTCATTTCTAAGATGGTGCCTGAATGTTACGTTCGCTACATTACAGTGCCTCCAGGTCTCAAGGAAGCCAACCTTGTTTTGGCATCCATCACAAAATGATATTCATTATCGCACCGATGAAAGCTTACTCTGAAATACATAGGCCCTCGCCTGGCTCGCATCCAGACACCACACACACCGAATCAGGAACACCTCCGTTACTATTGCAAGCCTCTGTGCGGTTGGGATATTGGAACTGTTGGTTCTAATAAGTCTTTTCTCTCATGGGTTTGACATTAGTCTGTTGGCAGTACTGCTGAATGTTTCTCTTCTTTACTTTACCTCTCTTGGTGTTGTATGGATCTGCTCACAGGTATTTCAGCTTTATGTTCACCATTCCTCACTGATAAAATGTTTATGGTGTGTCTGTGTGTGTGTGTGTGTGTGTGTGTGTGTGTGTGTGTTTGTACCTTAGGGATCTATCTGTGTGCCAGCAGTGTGCCTTGTAATTGCTTTGTCAGTAAGACGCTGGCGTCTGGTCCAAAAATGGGAGTTTTGTGGGTAATGGGGGTTTGTCCCCGCTAACAACTATGAAATGATACAGCAGATGGCAGCCTGATCCCCAAAACAACCTGGACACATTGTGTGCTTGTGGGTCAAGTTGGCCTTTGATGAAATCCATTCTAAGGATACTTCTTATCGGTTCAGATACACTTTGTGTATTATATGCTATTTATTTAGCTATGTACTGCAACCCTTTTCATTTCAGTTTTGATCACATAGTTTTCACCTAGTACGAGTCTGTAAGGGAACTTAACGAGTGAAGATTTGTGTGCGAATGTGTTGGATTCTAGGAATTTGTTGTCGTCAGGAGACAGTCAATTCTGTGCTTTTATGTCTGTGCCTCGGGAGGAGGAAAAGTGTCACTCATAAATGCTGCAATTGTGTCCAAATTCCAAGAAATCTGTCATCGCAGCCATGGAGAATGGATAAAATATTTCTCATGTGTCAGGCCACCTCTGCTCTCATAAGCTGCTGAGGGCCTCAGTGGTTATTGATTTGCTAGTGTAAGGTGTGGCCAAATAGACTCGGAACACCTGATTTATACCTTGGTGATGGTTATAAACAAAAGACAGTGAAGCAAAGGCTGTAATTGAAAAAGCTAAGTGGTCATCGATCCATGGGAGGGTGGAGGGGGCGGGGGGGGGGATGGAGGGGGGGTATGGGTGGGACGGGCTGGCATGGATGGATCTACCACCCCCGCCACACGGTGATCCCTCACATAGGCAGCCTCTGTGAAGTGTGTGTGTGTGTGTGTGTGTGTGTGTGGGGTGCAGGATGACTAGAAAGGATGGCATTTCTCTAGCTGGTGGGTGGGTGGCAGCCAGGGTGGTTTCTGCTGGGCATCTCAGGGGAGAGGAAGCCAGCTGGAAACAGGCAGTGCTCCATGGGAGATGGGAGAAAAACTACCAAATGCCAGCCACCCTCTTGACCTCCCCAAAAAAAAAGACAGCTAGAAAAATATCACATCTCTGCTCTCTTCCCAAAGCGCTGCAAAGCATGTAAACAGAGCACAGGACATCCAATAGAAGTTTGTTTCCCTTCGTCATGTTGCATTCACCGCAGTCCAGAAACACAGCATGGTTTATTAAAAGCTAAGTCATAAGGCAAAACCCACAGCCTGTCATGTGCCATTAGCTTGTTGTGGATTTTATTTATTTAATTTATTTATTTGTTTTTTTATGTAACACCAATTCGGAATGCCTTTCGGATGCTCCTGTACTTCAAGGAGGCCATTTGGGGTCCCGGTTACTCCATGTGAGAGGCGGTTGGGGGGTGGGGCTGGTATGCGTGACGAGCAGGTGAAGCTTTGGGTTTTGGGCTTTTAAAATGCCTCTTTCATTTACCACTCTTATCGGTGACAGGAGCTCTTAGCTTCCCCCTCGCCCCAAACCAGGCAACATCTGATCAGGACAGGAGGACAGGAGGACAGAAAGCAGGGAGGGTGCGTGTGTGTGCGTGTGTGTGTGTGTGTGTGTGTGTGTGTGTGTGTGTGTGTGTGTGTGTGTGTGTGGTTGGATAGACATACTCAGTGTTGACTCAGCTGTCTGTTGATGGGAGGTGTGTGTGTATGTGTGTGTGTGGGGGGTGATAGTATGTGTGCCCAGGCCTGTTGACCAGGTGTTGAGATCAGTCTCGAGCCATCGTCCTGACAGATAGGGAGTGACAGGGCTCAGTGTAGACATGAGACTCGCTGAGGATAAAGCAGGCAGGACACACAGACACACACACACACACACACACACACACACACACACACACACACACACACACACAAACACAAACAAAACAATCTGAGTTGTATAGGACTACATGGATCCTCCAGGCTTTATCCTAATTAGTTTGTCTTGTATATCTCTTTTCGTTGTACAATCTCAACAAAAAATAAGAATAAATGATAAATACATGTTATATATTTGGATGATATGTTTATGAAGGACCACAGGTGAATATGTTTGCCCGTATTTAGACAAATTAGTCCTGTCACATATGTTTTGTGATGCATTGTTGGTAGCGTAGTTGTTTTGTGTCACGGAGCAGGAATGAGTAGTGAAGTCACGCCTCGTCTCGCCTCACCGGCGGCTCTGTAGTTTATGAATTTGTAGATCTGCTTGGTAAGCTGGTGGTGTCATGTGCAAATGCAACAATAGTATCATTATGCTTTGTATGTATGTGTTTGGGTTATCAGTACCACGTTATTCCTGCCTCTGTTGGAGAAACATAAAAGCTCACACGCTCTCTCTCCTCATTTGTTCTGTTGTGTTGTTTTCTCAGTGAGAGCACACACCTGGATACACTCCGTTCTGTGGGTTTGTGTGAACGCGAGCTCACAGAGAGCTGTCAGTCTGTGCAGTCTGGGAGGAGAGAGCTGGTGTGTGTGTGTGTGTGTGCTCTGCATTCACTATGCTCTATGAGCGCATAAATCAATGAATAAATAACATTAAAAAAAATGCATTGGAGAAAGGGAAAAGAAACTCACACACACACACACACACACACACACACACACACACACACACACACACACACACACACACACACACACATATCAATGGCAAGGTCTTTGTGATCCATAGCCATAGGTTGTCATGGCAATACAGGCAGTGGGCTAGCATGGAGGGGCCTCTGTGGAGGATCGACTGCATTGCAAAGCAGCGCACTTTGTTGCAACTGCAGAGAGGATTCAGCGGAGAAAGCAAAGACTGAGGGGCAGAAAAAAGAAAGAAATGCACCTCGCACCATGGATGGATGTTGGGGGGTTTTTTTTGCGCCACAATGAGGAACAGCCAGGTGTGGGTGAAGAAACTTCAAGGACACTGCAGCGCATAGTTGTGTTTGGGCTTTTTTGAACATTGAGGCTTGCGCTTTGAAGTGCTTGTGTCAGGTGTTGTAAAGTGGTAGTGCTTCAGGTTTGCACAACGCCGGCAGAGGGAAACAGCAGGAATGGGCAGATGAGGTCACTGCTGGGGGGGTGGGGGTGGGGTGGAGGGGTGGCTAGGAGGTGGTGGTGTGAGGGTACGGGTGGGGACGACTGTGGGCGATGGAAGCGCGGGGGTTGAGGTGGGAATTGCATGCGCTCAGGGCCATTTTCACTGAATTATTGGTTGAAGGGGGGATTTCTCCGAGGAAAAGGCACTTACCAGGAACTACCTGGTTGCCAGGCAACAGCGCTGCACGAAGCCATACGTGTACACAAGCAAGACGGGAGTGGTGGCGGCTCCCCGACTGACATGCGTGTGCACACTTTGCTGAGTCAATAGCATTTAATATTCATGAGGGTGTGCAGTTATGGGTGAAAGGGATAAAAAGGCACTGTGTGCTTTTCCTGCCCCCCGTCCACCAGCACGGCGCTTTGGGCTGGGCCCTCTCCCTGATTGCCTCATTTTTTTTTTTCTCTGTCTGAGACGCTTAGACCCACAAAAGCCTGGGCCGTGGCTATACAGGAAGGTGAGAATATAGAATAAGACAGGTGGAAAGACTTTTTCCCCATTTCGGTGCTTCGCGCTCCACAAAGAAAGAAAGTAAAGGGGTGTATGTGTTGGGGGAGGGGACGAGGTGTCAGGGGATCTCTGAGTTCAAAGGGGATTAACGTGGCCTGTGAGCACAGTGCAATCTGCCAAGTCACCTTTGATAGTATATTTTTACTACCATATTTCTCTTGAGACTTAATCAGGACGATGCAGATCAGGATCCAGGCTTTATTCTTTTCAATGAGGGCCAGTGGCCCTCAAGGGAGAGAGGTACATGTTTGTGTCACCCCATCATGGGTTTTCACCAGATGTTCTCAGTATTTCTCTCTAACTTCTCTTAGGCGTATACTAACTTTATGTTACAAACAAAAGAAGGAGTGACCTCTAGGTCCAACCCAGTTTGAATATGCAATAGAAAGGGAGGATGAGGATTAGGCCTTCATCAGGTCTGGTCAGCTTCTATTATCTTTTAATTAAAACTACCCCCTTTCCTGGGAAGTCCTTCAGAGGCCTGGACACATGCTGTTCTACAAACATTCACACCTTGGTAGGCAAAAGGCATCTAGACAACTTCATTGAATTCAAGGCTAGACAATGGATACATTGCATACAGACCAAAGACACACACACAGGGTACACATGGGTACAAAATCACAAATGACCATAAGAACTACACAGTATTCAAGTCATAAAGACTTGAATCATTAAACTGTTCACATAAAATATGAATACAGAATTATTTCCTTCACCTTGAACACTCTCTGCTTAATCACCTCCATCCTGCCAACATCACACACACTATTAAAATCGAATGATTCTGAATTTGAATGGAGAATGAAGTAGCATTATTGATTTGATACTAGTGTCGCCTTTCGAATATATTAGTCACTGCAGTGTTCCTGGAAGGTTCGCAAATGACTAGCTTGATTCACACCCTCGGGAGCAAAAGTGGAAAATCGCCATATAAATGCATTGAGGACTATTATTTTTGTTGTTTATTTTAAAAAGCAGCTTCCTAACATTTCACCCTCCTGTTAGCGATTATCTCTCGCTGGACCCCAAATGTCAGGCTAGCTTGGCTGGCGCAGCTCAGCTCAGTTAAGCTTTGTGGCGCCTGCTGAGGGATGGCGGGAGTTTTTTTTTTTTTTGCACCGATTCCCAATGGTGTTTAAATTGGCATTTAAGTCAGCATTAGCCAATGTCAAGGATGTAATGAAAAAACGCAGATGCTCATTACCCTTCCCTCTGGGTGTCATGGATCTTTATTATCGCTGACTAAAGCGGCTCGTGTTCACCAATTCAAGCCCACCATGTTCCACTTGTATATGATCAAAACGTTTTTATTGAGACAACCCAGGAGTGGAGCAGGGGCCAATTGTGCATAGTGGTAAATGGTCTATTTCACCTTGAGTGCTTTCCACCTCTCTCAACCGTGAGTGTAAACTGTATAGTGTGTGGAGAAGAGGGCCATGCGTGGCTTATCTATATGGAAGCGCTTGAGAGGACATTCTCCCAGCGAGTGGAGCTACGCAGCCCTGTGAGTCTCGCGGCATACATTAGCTTATCTGACAGTCCGCCTACGCTCACTGCTTTGATCTTGTTTGTTCCAGTTTGTGGCCCTGAAGTCAGGCCGCAGCGTTAGATCATCGGTCGTCCAACCGACCCCTGAGCTGTCCGTCTTTGCTCACCGGAACGGAAGTTCCCTGGCGTTAATGATCTGTCATTAGAATGGAGATACAAATGGCTCGCTCCCGCTCGAGTCCGGAATCAGATTCTTCACATTTATCCACATGGCCATCAGATACACACTTCTTGACAATTCTGTCGACTAATGATTCGTGTAATGCATCCCCAACCAGAGATTAATGTCTCTGAAACTAAAGAAGGTCAGTGTGAGAATAGCTCGTTTGATCAGGTCTGAAATGAGAGGAAAATAAACAGAACAGAAGAGGAAGAAGAAGGAGAAGAAGAAAAAAGATTGAGCTACTTCCTATGTTTCTTGTGAAGTGCACTCTATAAATGAAACCTAGCCTCAACATAATATCCCATGTCGTAAGGGAAAGTATTTTAATAGCACTGTCATATTTGGTCACATTGAAGGGTGCATGTAGTCCTCGTGCATCTCAGCTGCGAGTTTCAGTGGCATAGTGCGCTTCTTCTCTCTCTCTCTCTCTCTCTCTCTTCCTCTCACTCTCTCTTCCTCTCTCTCTCTCTCTCTTCCTCTCTGCCTCTCTCTGCCGGAGTGGGCTGTGGGCTGTGGGCTGTGGGCGGCTCTGTAGTTTGGATGCCCGGTCTTGGCTGTGCCGCGCCTAGTCAGGCCTGCTGCCCAGCAGAAAGACGGCATGGGGCTTCACCTTGTGGGCTCTTATTTTAGCAAAGGTTCGCGTGCCCACGTACAGTCCCTTATATAGCAGCCCTGCCTGTTGCCCCATGTGCCACCCAGCTAATGAGAAGCCGGTCAGGTAGTTCTGCTGATTGAGCGGTAGAAAGAGATTAGAGATTTTGGAAATAAAACAAAATCCATGGTGGTGGGGGACGGTTGTGTGTCTGTTCCGGGCCACACAGGTCGAGGGGATAGTTTGGCCACCGCTTCCATCTCTCCCCAGCAGTGCGGTCATCCTTCATATGACAGGACCACACACACATGCACACACACACACACACACACACACCGTTGGGCTTGTTTTGCAGTCGTTCAGGCGTCGGCGCCTGTATTTACACACGCGTGTTTGTTGTCTCTGTGTGAGTAAGAGAGAGAAAGAGAGAGAGAGAGAGAGAGAGAGAGAGAGAGAGCGTCGCTCCTCACTGTTTGTGTGACTCGCCGCGTCGCTTCCTAATTAGGTAAATTATCATCGTCCGAAGCGCCGAGCTCACCCCCAAACGCGCCATGCCAAGGTATCGGAGGATAAATCTCGCCGTGTTTTAAATTGCGCATTCCTTTGTCTGCGCTGGGGGAGCGCAGTGTTATTGTTTGTAAGCATTCCTGTTTGGAGCGGATCTGGCCCGGGCCCATGCAAACTGTCCAAATGGAGCAGCCTGTACTGGCTGGCCTGCCTGCCTGCAGCCTCTCAGCTCCGGCAGGGACATGAAGAGAGACAGAGGGAGAGTGAGGGAGAGATTATGCGGCGATCAGGGAAGAGAGAGAGAGAGACAGAGAGAAAGAGAGAAGGGGAAGGTAAGAAAAGTGAGGCATCTGCGAGACAGAGGAGGAGAAGAATGGGGGGGGCATAACCCCCCCCCCCCCCCCCCACACACACACACACACACACAAACACACATTCCCGTGTGGCGTTTTGCACCTCACATGAAACATGGCCTGTGCCACCGCTCCGTTTTCCTGCTGAATT
>NW_027468774.1:36811187-36831187 GCF_046254945.1 Alosa pseudoharengus
AATACTGGCCATGAATCTCACCCCCCAGCTCCTCAAGAGACCTGCCACTGGTCAGGATGAGTTGTGTGGTCAATGTGGCAGAAAGCAAGGGGCACACGGAGCCTGTTGAGATATGAGAATGCATGAGTGTGGGTTTGCCTGTAAGCACATACTTGCTTGTGTGTGTTTGTGTGTGTATGCAGAACAGAGTTGAGGATGGTGTCAAGGAGGTCATATCGACATTAGCAGACCACCACTTCCATTTTGCCTATGTAGGAACAAGGCACACACACACACACACACACACACACACACACACACACACACACATATATATATATATGCACCATAAAAAACAGCACCTAGGCACCGCCACCTTATCTTACCACCTTGTCTGATCGCCTGGGGATGCATGTTTTGTTGGAAGCTTGGCTTGCCGCGCAGTGGCTGATTGTAATGGTTGGTTCCGTCTCCACTCACACCCCCCCCCCCCTTCTATTATTCAATAAACCGGCTATAAAATTAAGCTGCTGTTCTCTCTGTGCTGCAAGCTGTTGACCGTTTGCTACTTCTGCAGATTGTCTTTATGGCTGCTATATATTGGGCTAAGGGAGTGCAATCAACAGCGGGCCAGAAGAAAATGATTGCACCCAGCAATTTGAGTTGAAGGAAAGGCTTTACTCAGTATGCTAAAACAACGTGTGAGGAGAGGGAAGTGGGATTTGATTTGGTGGGATTTGTTTGAAACCACCGTAGCCTACATACAAGTCAGAAAACAAATCACTCTAGTGTTTATTCACACGATTAACACGAACGGTGGAATGTTTGTAGACAAGGTTTTTAAACACGTGTGCTGGAAGTGCTCCACTCCACATGATCAGTGGTGTTGTTTCCTAGATAGCTGCATTCTTGAGGGCAGCTCGGTGGGATCCTCGCATTCTTGCGACCGTTGTTTGTCTCGCGTTCAGCCACTGGTGTCCGAGCTTATTAATCAAAGGATATTTGGGTCCCAGACTGACAGCACTGACCTTTCCTTGTAGTACGCCGATATTTTTCGCTGCAGGGGAAGGGAATATTTAAGGGAGCGAAGATGCGAAAAAGTGAAAGCGTAAATGCTGTCAGAGCGAGACTGATGTATCACTCCCCTCCACCTCCCAACACTCCCCCCCTCGCCCTCCCTCCGCCTCCTTTGCCAGCAGCTGGTGGAGAGTTCTGGAGGTGGAAGGGGTTGACATCTATCACAGGGGCTGCTGGTCGGAACTGTGAGGTCATGATGCACTGGGTGCAAGGACTGAGGTATTTAGCCACACACACACACACACACACACACACACACGTACAGCCACACCCAGACACATGTATACACACCTGGCAGTCATGAAGAGCAAGAGAGGTGTAGAGAAAGAGGATGGGAGAAAGAGAGAGAGAGATAGAAGATAGAATAGAAGGAGATAAGTAGAGAGATAGATCATGAAGAAATAGAGATAGAGAGAGAAACAGAGATAGAGGATGAAATAGCGAGAGAAATAAAATGATAGAAGACGAAATACAGAGAGCAAGTGAGAGAGAGAGAGAGAATATGAAACATTGAGAAAGATAGTGAATGTGGAGTGGAAGATAGTGGATGAAACATAGAGAGAGATATACAGTATAGAGAGATAGAGGCTGAAACAGAGTGAGAGAAATGGATATAGAGGATGAAACAGAGAGGGAAATAGTAAGTAAGAGGGAGAAATAGAGAGAAATACAGGTAGAGGGAGAGAGAGAAGCAGAGAAAGAGGATAAAATAGAGAAAGGAAGAGAAAGAGAGAGAAAGCTACTGGGTAGTTTTCCTTCCACTCTGCAGCAGTGCACTAACCTCCTGTACACACGCGTCAGAAGGGCCCTTAGGTTTTTATGTGGGGAGTGCACACACACACACACGCACGCTCGCACACACACGCACACACACACACACACACACACACACACACACACACACACACACACACACACACACACACACACACCTACTGCTGGGTAGTATTCCCGCCTCTCTGCAGTAAAAAACAAAGTCAATTCTTGTACCCAGGCATCGGTAGGTGCAGAGCCTTAGGCGCTGAGCAGCAGTGTAGCGCCACTGGAAGAACACCGCGGACCCGCCGCTCAGAGAGCCCACAGCCTTTATCCGTCCTATTTCCCTACCGCTCCCTGCACTGCCACACTTTATCAGGTCAATAAGGTCTGTTTAGTTTGTCAAGAGCTGCGCTGCTAAGTTCGGTCAGCTGTGGTCAGCCAGCGGAAGATGAGAAATGTGCCGTGCAGAGCTCACACGGCAGTAGCAATGCGAGGGAGGGAGAGAGAAAGAGAGAGAGTCTGTTTTAGACTGGGGTGGAGTGTTTGCAAAAGTCACACTGTAGGTACGCAGGCTGCATTGCATTGTGGGTATTTTTTTTAGGCAGCAGGGCACTTGGGTTTGTGGCTTTGCTTTGGGAGACCTCAGTCCTGCAGGGTCAGTCATGCAGAACCAGGGGGTCCTCACATCCTCATCCCCCTAGGCAGCCTGGGCTGAAATATTCAGATATTTGTTTGTTTGTTTGTTTTTAAAGCATGACCCAGATGTGTGTGTGTGTATAAGGGGGTGCTTCTCTGAAAAAAAAAAAACAGTTTGTATTAAAGCTGGACATACAAACCTTTCCTGGAAATATATATTGCCTTGAAAAAGCATGGAGACAGGCACTGTGTTGGGAGACTGATGGTCTGGGTTTTTATGGCTGCTACTGTGGGACAAGACCCCAGTAGTTGGCTTCAACATTGCCCTCTTTGTAGTCAAGAGCCTTCGCTGATGGGACAGAATATTTACTATAGTAGCAGGGAACACTGTGTATTATATATCACCACATTCATTAAACCAATGAAGCGAGGAAAATATGCATTTGCATTTTAATGCTGAAAATGTTGTAACACTGTATTTTGCCAGTGTTTTATGTAGAGACTCTGATTCACACAGCCTGGATTAGATGGTCAGGAGTTTAAAACGTCTGAGATTGTGCTTTGCACAAAGAGGCAAAAAATAATAGCCTAGCATAACCTTAGCGGAGCACGGAGCGCCATCGATTCAGATCAAATAAAAAGTGATTAGTTTTAACAAGTACTTAAGTAAGGAAGGCATGCCAGATTTATTATAATCTTCCCCCGGTGTGAAAGAGGGATGATTTTTTAATCTCTCCTAATTCAAATGAGTTTATCTTCATTCACATCGAGCTGAATTTTATGGTTTCTCAGGGCCAGCAAAGAGCGGCGAGGTCTTTAGAGCGGAATATTGTATTTCACAGCGATGATCTAGCTAGCATGATGGGCAAGGCTCTCGTGCAAAGTGTGGTTTTATGAGATTTGTGACAGGACAGTCACATGTGTGAGGACTGTATTATCAAGCTGCTGGACATATGAAAAAGAGATTAGTCTGTGTGCCACCACAGTGGATGGAAATAGGGAAAAAGTGCAATCACAATATACTCTGTATTGTTCTTCGTATCAATACTGATTTATTCCGATGTCAGTGCAGTAAAATTAAATTGATGTGAAATGTCAGTGGATTGGCTTATTTCTTATTTCAATTTACATGAAGATAATTACTTATTTTGTCCCTTTTGAGCCGATTGGCCAGACCAGTAAAAATGTTCTGCCTACATTGTTTTGGCAGTATGACATGAAAATATGAATTGGTCACGACTTGATGTTGTCAACCCCCCACACCCCTTCACAAACTTGGCCTCGTACCAGACTTGATTTTCCGCCACTCCATCTTGGATGGATCTCATCCTCAGTGGCCTTGATTAGAAAGCAGCAACACTAGAAAAGAAGATTAGTCGCCAAACGGCGTTACAGGCGATGAAAGAACCACAGTAGACAAACAAACAAGCAAGCAAGCGCACACATAAACAAACAAACAAACAAACAAACAAAATATTAAACCGAGCCCAATCCTCACAGCACAGCACACACAGGGTGATAACTCTTTCCTACCGCGCTGTCAATAACACCAAGCATACAAGACATGCAGAGATGCTCCTGAAAGCCAAACAGCATTGCAGACGGTAAAACTGGGGCAGTGGATGGACAAACAAACAAACCAACCAACAAACAAACACAAACCAACAAAGAACAAAACATTAAACCAAGCCCAATCATCTCAGCAGCACAGCATGGCATGGCATAGCATAGCACAGCTTAGCACACACACAGTGACAACTCATTCCTATAGCTTGCTGTCAATACAAGCGTGCAGGAGAAATGTGGAGAGAGTGGCTCCTGAAGGGCTGTCAGGAGGAATGTGCGTCGCTGTCCATCTGGTAGGCCAGCCTTGGAGAGTGGCGACACACATGGCTTCCTGCCTATGCCTCCTCAAGTGTGTGACAGACCACAGTTAGCCGAAGACAGCGCCCTGGGATTTAGAAAGAGAGGAGGCGTGCTGTGTGTGTGTGTTTGTGTTTGTGTGTGTGTGTGTGTGTGTGTGTGTGTGTGTGTGTGTATGTATGTGTGTGTGTCCCTCACAGACAGAGCCTGTCCTCAGTTCCTTGCAGAGCAGAAAAGATTCCGAATCCAGCTGACAGCCCCCTGCCTTCGTTAAAAACGATTGGCTGAACTTAATTAATGCCTTTTAATTTTTCTCTTTTTTTAATTTCTCCTCTCCCTGCTTATTTTCGCACTGGCAGCCATGCATGGGGAACAGCCTTCAACAGAAAAGAAAAAAAGAGAGAAAAATACAACTCTCTCGAATGAACTTGTCAGACTGGTCTGTCTTTGTGAGGGAAAAACAGCACAGCTAGCGGTGTCACCTGACGACGCCACAGCAGCAGGTAGCCTAGCTTAAGCGACGCTAACATTAATTCCCAGATATGAGGCCATCTTAAGAAGAGACGAGCGTGCGATGAAGCATCAAGCCCCAGTAATAGGGAGCGAAATGTCTGAGTGCAAATATTTGATAAGGCAGCTATGAGTTATTTATTAACCCTCTCTGCGCATGGTTCAGAGCTGCTCAGCCAGGCATAGGCTCATTAAAGGGGAGTGTGTGTGTGTGGAGGAAGAGGGGGCTGGGTGTGTGCCCTGGTCACTACCATAGAGACAGTGAAGGGGCCTCAGAGGTGTGCTTGGTCCTCTCGGTTGGTCTGACTGTGATCTGCGAGCGAGGTGGATCATAGCGGCGGCGGCGGCTCAAGGGCCCTGACGGGAGGCTGCGGTGTGACACTGCAAACGTGGCGCCGCCGCTTTCATCCCCGCAGGCCGGGAGAGGGATGAGTGTGAGCAAACTGGTGGAAGGGAAACCTTTGAGCCTTCACAGTTTCCCTCCTTTCATGTCCTCTGCTTCCTGCTCTTCCTGTTCTCCCACTCTCTCTCTCTCTCTCTCGCTCTCTCTCTTGCTCTGTCTCTTTTCAACTCTTTTTTCTACCTATTTGTCTGTGTTCTCAGCATTTCTCTAACTTTCTCCCTAAGTCTTCTTATGTATGTCTCCTCCCTTTTCTCTCTCTCTCTGTCTCTCTCTCTCACTCACTTTCACTCTCTGTCCCCATCTCTTTTCTTTCTAGACTATTTCTTCGTAATTCTTTTCTTTATCAGCATTTCTCTACCTCTCTCCTTCTGTATCTTTATGTATGTCTCCTCCCTTCTCTCTTTCTCCTTCTCTCTCTCTCCCTCTCTCTGTCCCTATCCCTTTTCTTTCTATCTATTTCCACATGAGTCTTTCCTCTCAGCATTTATCTGCCTCTCTCCTTTAGTCTCCTTACAAATGTATCCTCCTCTCTCTCTCTCTCTCTCTCTCTCTCTCTCTCTCTCTGTTTTGTGACTCCATCAGCTCCTTGACACGCTCCTGCCGCAGGGTGGCAGGTGGGATACAGCAGGCCGCCTCACTGTGCCTATTGAAATGGCCGACTGGCCCTCCTGGGTGGTGTGGAGCTCACGTGGGCTTTCATCCCCCTGACATCTGTGGCAGAGCCACACCGGGCAGCCTCTACGGGGCACCACTAGGCCTGCAGCCTCTACGGGGCACCACTAGGCCTGCAGCCTCTACGGGGCACCACTAGGCCTGCAGCCTCTACAGGGGACCACCAGGCCTGCGCAGGGCCCTGGGGTCGAGCGCTGCTATGAATGCCAGCTTTTTAACATACCTCCACCATGATTTACCCCAAACGTCCAGCTCATGCGCGCGTGCATACACACACACACACACACAACTACGTAATTTGCCGTCACTGGCTGGAATGTGTGTGTGTGTGTGTGTGTGTGTGTAGGTCACAGGCCTGGATGGCTAGCTTTGCTACTGGACTGCCTCTTGAGAGCAAGAGCTCTCAGACCTGCTGGCCTCTGTTCACTATTAGTCATTATTAGGGTAATGAACGGTTGTGTGTGTGTGTGTGTGTGTGTATGTGTTTGTCTATGTGTGTGTATACGTGAGTGTGTTTGTGCGTCTGTGAGTGGATGATGACTCAAAGAGATGCAGCTGCTGTGTCAGGCATTGGGAATGGCTGCCCGAGAGGAGAGCAGACAACTCTATACAAATCACGGGCCAGACGATTTAAAGCAAAGGAGAGCTGAAGGAGAAAACATTGGCAAGGATCACAGGCCCATCTCTTATATGCCTTGTGAAAGCCCCGACAGTGGATATGTGGACGACTGCTTAGTCCTTAGTGGACTAGGGGCCGGGGTGGGGAAAACGTAATGAAGGAGTCTTTGTGTGATCTAGTTCTGTGGTGTTTGCTGGCACCTGTGTTTCACTCTCTTGAAGGGGAAATTCCATATGACTAACACAGAGCTTGGTAAATGGATATCCTGTCCTCTCACCGCAAACACGGGTTTGATAGGAGTGACCTGACACACTTCCGTGTGGCCAGGTCAACTTCCGCAAGCGCTCAGATGACACTCGGCGCTCAAAGCTCGTCTTACGGAGCCTTAGCTCCGCTGTTTGTATCGGCATAGTTAGTGGAACAGGCCACGGCTGTGGTGGTGGAGGCAGTGAAATCTATCAGGGGTGCTTTCTGACTAGCCTGGAGAAAAGCGTAGGTGTCTGCATGTGTGTGCGTGCAGTGAAATCGGAATTCTCATTCAAGCAGATGCACAGTCATAAATCTCCATGGCAACCAGGGGGCTGTGCTAATTGTGCGATTTCCCGTCTACTGCAGCCGTGATAGTAGAAGGTCTCTCTCTCTTTCTCTCTCTCTCTCTCTCTCTCTCTCTCTCTCACACACACACACACACACTGATATTTGGTGCAGGAAGGTTCAAGCTGGAGCTGTTGAAGGGAGTTTAATGAAATCTAAGTGTAGGCCTAATAATATGTTTCAAAAGGTGTAATATGTAGCTTTCTGGGGCTCTCAGTTTTGCGGTGCTGATTACACTATCAGGTTTAGTTTGCATTGTATTTCCCACCCACGGGTTTGCATTGTACAGTACGGTTTACATTTTTCTAAAGGTATTTATATCTAATATATTTTTATTACCTGTTTATAAACCGATTATAAATATTTCATATATAGTTGGGAAGAAAAATCTGTAAGGTATTTCAATATGTATATAACCCAAAACCCACAAAACATAACTTTTCCTCTTCCTTGAAAATGCAACATTATGAATCTGAAAATATTTCTTTTTTTTTACATCAAAAATAGCACAATGCACCTTTAATCTGGGGCCTTATATTTCTGCTCAGCATGCCAACATGAGGCCAGGAGACACATTGGAGATTTATGTGAACCATATATATGGTTAACCATATAGGCTTGGTCCATGGGTGATTTGTCTTGTGGATTGGAACTCGATGATGTCCTGCAATCATGCATTAGTCCTCACTTTCATTTTGACCTTTGACCTCCCGTGATGGCAATGCCTGATTAGCTGATAGATTGCTGGTTGATGGGTTTTTTCCATGTCATCTTCAGCATAACATTCACTGCAATGCAGTGTAGTTTGATCAGTCATCTGTTGGAACAGATGTCTTTTTTGTGTGCACTTACATGCTGTTATTTTTTTAAGTGTGTATATTTTTTAAATAATTTACATAATTTTGACATCACAACATGTATAATTATGATGAATATGTTGTAGTAGTTGCATGATTGAATATGTTGTTGTAGTTGCATGATTACGCACAGACCTACCAGATGGCGAGCCAGAATCTTAAACCCAGTTTCTCCCTCTCTCCCTCCCTTTGACCAAAGCTCCCAGCATGCGGGCTTCTTCTCCAAAACACTCTCCACTCAGCGTGGAGCCAAGATGCTAAATACTTGCGTGTGTGTGTGTGTGTGTGTGTGTTTGTGTGTGTGTGTGTGCCTGTGCCTGCTTCTGTGATGAATGTATTATCTGCTTGCAAAAAATCAATTTCCTATGCCCAGCTGAAAAAATAGAAGTTCAAGTTACAGGGTGTTTTTTTTCAGTAAAAGCATGTGTTGGGTGGGATTATATGTTTCAGGTTGGAAGCATGGCATCTCTCTCTTTGTCTCATGTATTTGCAAAAACTCTGTTTATCTTTTCATCTGTTCATGCTTCGCCATGTGCAATCTTTCACTGTGTGCTTGCTTCTCTCCAAAGAGCATGCAATGCTGAACAATAAGCCTCATGTGAAGAGGAGAATAGAGAGAGAGAGAGAGAGAGAGAGAGAGAGATGTTTTCAGATTACAGACCGGCTAGATGAAATTATAGCTTTAGGAGATATCCACAGCTTGTGTTTACACACACACACAAACACACACACACACACACAGTATAGATGTAATTTGTTGATTTAATTGTTAGTGCATGCCGTCCTCCCGCTGTCCCCTTGTGCAATAACACAAAGACGAGCAGCCTTATAGATCACAGCTACAGTCATCACTGCTGATGTGCTGACATTATTTATATATTTATATTTATTCCACAGTAATAATTTCTACATTTTAAATGCTAATACACACGATGGAAACAGCTTGCAGTTATGCATTCCTTATGCTGCATTGAGAAAAAGGGCACTGGACTCAGTGGCAAGCCCCCTGTTCAGAGCTCTGTGTTCCTGACCCCATGTCCTGTGCTGCCATGGCTGCTGGGCAGGGGGACAGGTGTGTCCCTCTCCTGAGATGACGTGAGCTGGGCGGGGCGGGGCTGGGCCACTCCTGGGGCTCGCTTGGCACCGGCCAACACTGAAGGGATTTAAAGACTCTGATTCATAATTCCTACACTGCAGAGAATAACACTGCAGATATGGTCTGTATATATTCGGTATATATATATATATATAGCATGCAATGATATCAGACCCACATTCTCAGTCATTAAAAGGCAGAGTATGGTAATGGATCCACAATAGTGTGAAAGCAGAGCTCGGCTTTGAAATTCCTCACATTCATCAAATGAATCACAAGCAACCTCGCAAAAAGAACTCCTTCCTCCTTAGACCCATTTAGAGCAGTAGAATATGCTATTCACTCTAATGGTGTTTGATGTGTATTTTTTTCCCTTTCCTTGTGTGAAATGTGTATGTGTGTGCATGGACGTGTGTGTGTGTATGTGCGTTTGTGTGTACATGTGTGTGCATTTATGTGTGTGTGTGTGTGTGTGTGTGTGTGTGTGTGTGTGTTTGTGTGCGTTTGTGTGTACGTGTGTGTGTGCGTGGTTGAGGTTTGAACGTGCACGGCGTACAAGGCTGCAGTATCTCAGGCTCGGGCTTCACCCGCCTACACCAGATTAAGGAGCGCTGTGATGAGCCAATGGCAGCAGGATGCTGGGGGCTCGGTGGCGTGGCGTGGCGTGGCGTGGAGGAGAGTGAGGCTCTCTCACTACATGCGCCCCACCACTGCCGCTGCCGCCGCCGCTGCTGCTGCTAGCACCACTGTGCTCTTTTCATTTAATATTCATGATCAAAAACACAGCTGATTTAACGCCGTGCACTTTTTTCAACCGACAACCACCTCAAACAACATCTGCAGAAAGCATCGACTCCCTGTATCAAATGCGCTGAACCCATTGTCTTAGGCTGATCCAGCCAAGGAGTCAGAGTAGGTGTGGGCTCGTCAGTGTGTGTCTGTGTGTGTGTGTGTGTGTGCATGTGCGTGTGCGTGTGTGCGTGTGCGTGTGTGCGTGTGTGTGGTTCAGAGCAGTTAAAAGACTTAGACCACAATCCCTCTGGGAGACTTGTGTTCCTATGGAGACGGCCAGAGGAAGGGGAAATACATTTAATTATTTCTCTCTCTCTCTCACTCTCTCTCATCTTTCGTCCTCGCTCTCTTTCTCTCCTGTTTTTCTTTCAGTGGAGGTCAGCTACGCGGTGAGTGTGTGTGTGTGTGTGTGTGTGTGTGTGTGTGTGTGTGTGTGTGTGTGTGCTAAGCATTGTCAGAGGGAGTCTCCTGTAGCAAGAAACTATGTTAAAGGTATTCGGGAGCTGTAGTGAAAGGCTCGTTCAGATCAGACAATGTCCTGGGTTCATATGGAGCTCTGTGAACCCAGGCAGTGCCTAAATCAATTTGACTTGTCATGAACTGGCTGTGGTGTAATGACTAGAGCAATAGGCTCCCATTCCAGAGAGGAGACACAGATCCCAGCAGTGGAATCAGTACAAAAGCCATTCTCCACAGAGGCCAGGTCTAATGGAAAAATCACACCTACTTGATTCTTTCTTGCTACAAAGAAAACAAAATGCATGTGTCTGCAGAAAGAGAGAGAGAGAAAGAGAGAGGAAGACAGAAAGAGAGAGAGAGAGACCGAGGGGATGCATTTAGGCTGCGAGAAGTGCGTAAGAAGAGCTTTTTTTACTGATGTAAATCTACTTTTTTCATGTGAAATCCAATCACTAAATCACTTTTTGAAATTTATTCCAAAGTGTTTTTAACTGAAGATCCAGAACTGAATCCTACAGACAAATCAAACAAAAGTCCTGGGGGAAACAGCACACAAGAAAACACATGTTGAGTAATGTGTAGATGTGTTCATGAAACCTCTTCAAAATTTAGCCTGACAGCTTTTCATGGCATGTGTCTTCTATGCACCATTTTGCCTGTGGGCCTACCACGCTTCCTGTTATGGTTCTGCACACAGAGCCAGGTGAACATTGTTTCTTTGATTCTCTGTATTCATTTGCATATATAAAGCTTTATCAGAGAATTCACATTCCACACGACATTATATCTTCTGTGGGATATTTAGGAGGAGGAACACAATGAGCATAAAAGCATTTAATGCATGCATCCACTATCTATACCCACGGGTAGGACAGGATATCCATCCAACGTGAAGTGGTGGTCTCTAAGAGGAGACAGAACAGGGAAGGCTCTTCAAAACCTAATAAACAGACTCTTTAAACAAACAACAACAATTATCTCTGTGTGAATAACTGATTTGTCTACCAAATGACCCTGTGCGTTCACCTGCTTTGATTAATATGAGTTCATTATGTCTGCATGGAGCAAGTGATTTTGAAGAGCCTAGCAAGTGGACATCCATTTTAATTAGCTGGTACTGATAAAAGTACTCATGCATTCAAAGCATTGTCTTTTTTCAAGACCACCTTTTAAGGTCGGCTAACTGCCCTTTTAAAGGAATGCAGTGCACCACATCGTATGGGATGGGGGATAAACATAATGGTATAGACTTTATGTTTAGACTGTGCTCAACTAAAGAGATCTGGCATGGAGGAAGTAAAGTATAAAAAGTAAGCAGAGAGGTAAAAGTGACAGCTCAGCGCAATGTATGCGGATGGGATCCATTTCCTTTTTTGTACAACATGGATTCTATTGATTAGATCTGATGCTGTTCTTGATTGCTCTCATAATTCACTTTATTCCTCAAGGATGTCTGTGGCCAAACTCACCGCTGGCAACCAGACATCCTGTGTGTGTGTGTGTGTGTGTGTGTGTGTGTGTGTGTGTGTGTGTGTGTGTGTGTGTGTGTGATTCTGTGCTTGTATGTGTGTTGAGTTTGAGCTGTGTACAAAGTCACTTTCTGTACACACCATCATCATTTGTAGTCAACCGTCGCACAGGTGAATATAACTGTGGAGCCACTGAAAAACAACAACGACAACATAAACAACAACAAAGAGAGACTCTCTCAGACGCACATGCACATGACTGCGGGAGCTCTTTTTGATGCTCACACTCCGGGTAGTCAGACAGGAAGTTGGTGATGTGCTGCCAGTCTGCGTGTGCACTCTCTCTCTCCCACTCCTCACATTAATCATAACAGTACGCCTATGTCACTCCGCATGTGGCCGGTGGGGATCTTCCACTGGCCCAGCTGTTACTAAGCAACCAGGAACCTGTAAAAGAGAGAGAGAGAGATTGTATGTGTGTGTGTGTAAGAGAGAGAGAGAGCGAAAGTATGTCAGCAGAGAGAATCGCTTTATGAGCAATCTAGTCACTGTAATCAACAAGAAGAGTGTGTGGTGGTGGTGCACTGGGCCGTCTGGCTATGCTTTTATGTGTTGCCTGGAATTTAAGCTGTTAGAGACATACCCACTGCGCTGGTCCATCAATGGACAGACTCGGGGGCAGGGGCTGGTGGTGGGGTGTATGCGTACGACAGGGAAAAGAAATTGGTGCAGCGTGCGCGTGCACAGGAAGCTGTAGTGATGAAAACAAACGACATGGAGTGTCCAGTTTTTTTTTTGTTGCTTTAATTGTTTTTGTTTATACCTGCTGATTTGGTAGCTTGTTGGACTCATGTGCCTTGGCAGCGCGTAGTGGCAGCAGGATCCAGATTGTCGTTTACACAGCTGGCTCAGGCGAGCGTGCTCAGGTGCTAGCGAGCGAGCGAGCGAACGAGCTGCTCGGTGTGGAGGCCAAGGACGGACAGGGGCACGGGTAGGTGTGTGTGTGTGCCTCCCTGTGTTCGCTCGAGCGCGCCCCCCAGGGCCGCGCGTCCTTTACAGACAGAGCTGTGAGTCGTGGAGAGAGACGGTGAGAGGAAAAGAGATAGAAGGAGGATGGAAAGAGGGAGAGAGATAGAGAGAGACAGTGAGCGGAAGATGGAGACAGAAAGATGAGAGCGATGAGGAGGAGAATGGGTGTCCATGGAAGGGAGCAGGGAGCTGGGAGGAGGCGTACAGGCCCCAGGGCCTCCACTTCCAGATGCTCAGCTATTTCTGGTTGGCTCCTATGGATGTCATTTATCCATACCGTGCACCCTCTCCTTGGACAGCCCCCTCAGGAATCCCCCTCCATCCCTGGACGTATAATCAGTACATGCATCAGTGTTGAAGAGGCTGTTTTTTCTTCCTTTCTTTCTAGCTGCAAGTGATAGTCCTGACTTAAATAGGCCAGTATGTTGGAGCGAGTTTGAGGAACGTATGAATCTGATGAATCTGTGCATTACTGTGTAATGACGTGAGGGTTGTGTAACCCCCCAGGATATGATATGATTTATTAGCCCTCCTTCCTAATGTTGTCACAGTTTGTGCCATTAGTTCATTTTCTTTATCAGCAACCCTGCAAATAGAATGGTGATCTTTACTTCCGAAAGGTCAAACGGCAATTATCCGTATCAGTAGGCTTCTACTGAGGCTTGCTATACAGGCTTCAGAAGCGCTTCATTGTATTAGCTTACACCAATATGCTATGCACTACATAGTCTCATATACATTTATAGTATTCAAAATGTTGACACTGTTATTCTCCAATCTCCATTTAATTTGTTTGATATTTGGAAATGTCATTATTTCTGTAATTTTCACTTGAAAGGCAGGTTTAGTCCGTACATAAATCTACTTCAATGAGTATAAGTATATATACTTTTTTGATCCCGTGAGGGAAATTTGGTCTCTGCATTTAACCCAATCGGT
This sequence comes from Alosa pseudoharengus, assembly GCF_046254945.1. Classification (NCBI taxonomy): domain Eukaryota; kingdom Metazoa; phylum Chordata; class Actinopteri; order Clupeiformes; family Clupeidae; genus Alosa; species Alosa pseudoharengus. The sequence continues at coordinate 36,824,941 of NW_027468774.1, forward strand.
GAATTAGTGAAACACAAACAGCACACAGTGAACACACACTAATCCCGGCGCAGTGAGCTGCCTGCTTCAACAGCGGTGCTCGGGGAGCAGTGAGGGGTTAGGTGCCTTGCTCAAGGGCACTTCAGCTGCGGCCCACTGGTCGGGGCTCGAACCGGCAACCCTCCGGTTACAAGTCCAGAGTGCTAACCAGTGGGCCACGGCTGCCCACCCAATGAGAGATGTTACTTAATTTTTGAATATACTGTTTTGAACAAGACATTCTGTTCTTTTTGTCCCTTACAAGACTTTGTCAAGTGCTTGATTTACATGTTGCAAGTACACACTAAAAATACCCCAGTGGAATTTCTTAGTTGTAATGTGGATTGTTGACATGTGGTTGCACATAAATGAAATGTGTTAAATCAATGCAACATTTCTCTATTGGTTTTCAAAATTGATTCACGCCTTTTAAAAACAATTTGAGCAACTAATTACAGTGATATAGTTTGAATGAAATTTACATGAAATATGCATGTCACTTATTACTAATATACATTATCACATTATTGTGTTAAACAGGTTGAGGCATGCACTGGGAGTAGATAGACCACTCTATTGTGTCTTACCTTACTTGTAAGTTACTTTGGATGAAAGAGTTTTACATACTGTAGCCTGGGTTGATATACTCATCACTGGCATCTGTGTACGCCTCATCATCAAGACTCTATCACCTATCAAGCATCCCCGCTGATGTACTCATCAAGGGCCTAATCTGTAGATTAGGAGCCATGATGATGACTCGGGCCTCATCAGCAGGTTTGGGAGAGTTTTTTTCCCCCTCCCACAACGACTTTGCCCAGATGGTGCCCACCTGACTCTGCTGAGGCACGCACTGGATGTCTTCGCCCGCCTCTTTTGCTTTGCCCGCTCCCTCACTCGCATTGGAGGCAGAATCGCCGACAGGGCCAGCCGACAGTGATGGATGTCTGCCGACACGCAAAAGTGTGCTTTAAGCTTAATACAGTTACAGCCTGCCACCGGTCGGAGACTGTACATCAGCGACAGCGCTGAAGGACAGGGACTTTTTTTTTACAACTGCAGTGGCGGCTGAGTCAGTGAGTTTAAGTGACTCCTTGATGTAATATATGGCGTGACACCCCATGTCCAACTTGGCCTACTGTAAAACGCGGGCGGCAGCATTTTTATGTCAGGCCCCGGAGCGTGGAATTACATTTGAATAATGGTCCGGCGACGGATTGGAATTCGCCCGAACAATACATCACAATAATAGTTATGTAAAGCGCCTCATGCAGAATGTGGCGCCACTTTGAGCTTCAATTACGCCTCTGTATAGTGGAGGGCAGCATGGCTCTAAATCAGGAGACATTTTGCAATCATTTTACAATGCTAGTGTGATGTTTTTCTGATGAAAAGTGATGATGATTTTTGGTCTGCACTGTAACCATAAATAACAGTGTGTGGTCAGACTCGACTGGGCACAAGTGCCCAGCAAGCTGTGCTGGGGATAAGCTTAGCTGTGGTCTTTTTACAGTGTTGCCATCTACTGTGTGTTGATAAACAAAGGTGTATCTGCCATGGCAAACCATTAATTAATTTTAACGAGAGACAAGATTGCATTTCTCTTGTTAAAGGCAGAATCTATGATTCTGGTTAAAGATTGCTGCTATTCGAGATAAACACCCTATCAAATTACATGCCTCCCAGTTGTACCCTGTGCTGATTGGCTGGATTTGTTTATGTTTCGGTCCAAGCCACTATAATTGTTTCCCATGAATAGAACCAGGACTGTACAAACAGAAACAAACTTTTTTGAGTGCAAACCGAATGGACTCAAGAACTACCATTAATCATGTTATTTCTATGTAGCTCTTGCTCACAGTCCTCTCAGATATTTATAATCCTTGTTTTCAAACGTAACGTTGCTCTTCTGAAGAAGTGTCTACTTAGGAATTCTCTGGATCAAAGCATTGAGGGACGTCAGCTGTGTGGAGACTACAGGGGCGCTCTCTCTGGAGGTCTCAGAACCCAGTGGAGCGCCCAGGCTGACATGACAGGGTTAAGACATGCTACTGCTCTCTGATGGACGTCGCTAGCAGATGGCTCGACAACAACAGAGATGGCATCTGGCATTTGGCTAATTCCACCACTGGGGAGCTGCAGACCAGGGGGTGGGCTGGAGAGATCAGAGTGTTATCAACGGCTGAATAATAGGATTAAAAAAGCCACGCATGGCTAGATGAAGAAGTTGCCAGAAGATGGAGAGAAAGAGAGAGAGAGAGAGAGAGAGAGAGAGAGAGAGGAAGGAAAGGATGGTGGATGTTGTTGTGAGATATTAATTTGCATCTCGTCTTAGAAACAAACCTAATGTCTATTTTATGTGGAGTGGATGAACCCTCCTTTCCACTCCCAACAGCCCCCCCAGCACCCCCCACCCCCCCACCCCTTTAAAAGCCACTCAGGAGTTGTGTAGGAACACGAAAGCCCATATAGCACATGTGGATTCAGAGCCCTCTGTGTCCCTTAAGCATGTTACACTACTGTCAGTCCTCCATATGCTGGTAGATGCTTCTCCCCACCCCCAACACACACACACACACACACACACACACAACCTGTCTCCACCCTGCCTACAGCATGCTCCTGCCAGTGCTCGCTGCATCGCTACTCCCCGGGGTCTCACGACCACCTCGCTGCTGAGTGTTATTACATCTGCGGCTTATTGAATTTGTTTGTCCCTAATGAAAACGGTGGTCAAGGGCGGGGAGGAGAGAGAGAGAGAGAGAGAGAGAGAGAGAGAGAGAGAGAGAGAGAGAGAGAGAGAGAGAGAGAGAGAGAGAGAGAGAGAGAGAGAGAGAGAGAGAGAGAGAGAGAGAGAGAGAGAGAGAGAGAGAGAGAGAAAGAAGGGGGCGGGGGGCCGTCCTGTTAGTGGTGGAAGTCGCACAGCGCTGGATTCTGATGAGTCGCTCTGAACAGCGGCGACCCGGTCATCCCAAGGTGTCTGAGGGGTCTATTAGTTAAGGTGTCAGACAGTGGCAGGCCCCTTTTCCACTTAATCAATGGGATGGCTTCATTAATTCCCCTTCTCCATGAGACAGGCAAGCAGATCAAGAAAAGAAGTAAGAGAGAAAGAGAGAGAGAGAAATCCCCTCTACTGTGGCAATGGCCAGGGTGGAGGAGTGGGGAAGGAGAAACGTCTCTTTTGCCCCCGGCTTTGCCGTCCGTCCCGACAGTGCCGCTGCGCTGCCAAGTCAAAGTGAAGGCGTCTGCCAAGAGTGAGCGCATTTGTCTTTGTCACGCCGAAGTGTTTTCCTAACAAAGCAGATTCATGCGGCTAATACTGGAGGAGGTTTGAGTAATAAGGGGGTATTGAGGGGCTGAGCCATCATGGATCCACACTCTGAGCCAGAATGCAACACCATAGGCCAATCCACCCCTGACAGTATGAACCTGTGAAACTGTGGAGGCCAAAACAGACCACTTCCTCAGAAGCTCAGTTCATCGCTGTGCGTATCTGAAGTATATCAGCCGTGTAAAGAAACAGGCTCTGTCCACGTCCTACTCTCCCCTCGACTCCCTGGTTTTGGTTTGTTCTGTGCCCTTGTGCTGACATTTACTGCTCTGCTGGCTTGGAGACAACCTTGTCAGTGTCGCCTGGTGACAAAGACCGGCTCTGCTTCGGCTGTTCCGGGTCAAGTACTGCTCTTTAAAGAGATGGAACAGAGCACGCTGCATGCCATGTCTCGCCTCACCTGGTCTTGGCATCATGTTCTCTATGAAAAGATCACACTGACCTCACTGTAGTCAACAACGTTATTTTCTGGACATAATATAGTATAGTAATATAATTTGTATAATATAATTATAGGACATTAATATACTCTTGAAACAAATGTGTTAAAAAATAACACAACTTATGTTGTTTTTAACACATCTCTATATCCAGATATGGTGAGCAGTTTGTGTTGTTTCTAACACGTTCGTTTTAAGAGCTTAATATGTGTTTGATACAGCTTGTTTGATACAAGTGCTGATATGGGAAAAGGCTGATTTATGCTGCACTGGTGATGGTGAGAGAAAAAGATAGGCCGAAAAAACTGCTTCAATCTGCACCTTTGCGGCGTTTCTCCACAGACCCTGAGTGTGCTCTGATGAAATATTATTGTTTGCCTCCTTTACTTCACGTTGGATGCGGCATAGCAGAGAAAATTGAGCACTCGGGACCCAGGAGTGTTTTTCATCCGCGTCCTGTTTACTGGGTTGACAAGGGGATGACGTAAGAACTCTGAACCTTGCTGTGGCTCTTGCTTATGGCTGTTGCTGTAGGTCTGATAGTTTCTGTCCTTTTGAGAGTCTACTAAGGCACTATTCCATTGACTTACATGTATTTCATATGGCACCTCTTGAGATACAATGTGGTATTACAAGAGACTATGGTCTGCAAGAAAAAGCTAGCTGGCAAGCATACTAATTTTAGGAGATATCTGGACTACACACTTCACATTCTGTCACTTTTTCTTGGTTTTTGGATGTTTTAAACTAAATATCCCACACATTGCACTTTCTGCAGTCAATGTGTGTCACTATTAATATTCTGAATCAAGAGGCAGACATAGTCCACTCCACGGAGTCGGACAGAGCAGAACAGAATTCACATAGTAGTCCGAATTATTTTTTTACTGCCGAAGTGGCAACCAGTCAGCACCTTATTTACAGCTCTGATAATGAATTGTGCCATCACTCTGTCTGTGTTGCTCTCCAGCTAAGTGCTTTTTATTTATTGCGATGTAATGCAGCCTATTGCCAGAATATCAGTTTGCCTCTTTCTGCTTGTTGCTATTTTTAATTGTGTGAGAGAATTATCGCTAACTTCATGACTTCCACCATTGTGAGTCACCGCTTTTCCTCTGTAGTCATCGATCACTTGAGAAGCAGATGACAAAGCTGCCTCCCTTAAAAAAAAGGATAAAAGAAGGATAAAAAGAGAGAAAAGTTCTGAGTGTTCGCTCTGACAAAAAGGCACGTTTTCTGAGGCGCTGGCATATGGCGGCTGTTCACATGAGACGTACAATCAAGATCAAGACTCCGCGTGGAGCCAAGCAGCGTTGAGTCAAGCGTCGCCTGGTTCAGCCCTAGTTCAGTAGAAGAATGATTTCAGCAGGGGCAGGCAATTTTCCTGGAAACAAGCCGTTCCTCCTTGTCATCACAGTCAGTTCCCTCAAAGGGCTCGCTTTGGGTTTTTAACTCCTCTATCTCCCTGTCTCACTCTCTCTCGATCACACACTCTCTCTCTCTCTCTCTTGTGCTCTGTCTCTCTCTCCCTGTGTCTCTACCCTGTCTCTACAAAGGCTGGTGCCAAGTCACAGGCTCAACTTTGGATTGTACAGCTATGTGTATGTCTGATTGTTTTTATGAGTTTGTGTACACCAGCGTGTGCATGTGTGTGTAACAGGCAGACAGACAGACAGACAGAAGAGAGCGAGGTAGAGGCCCTAGATTTGACAAAGCAACCCCAAGAGATTGAGAGTGTGCTTGCTCTAGCTGCGACGATGGCAGAGATATGAGCCGCCGGCCAGAGCCACAACAACAAGACTGAGCGCAGCAGGCGGGCAGTGAATGACCCTGCCTGACCCCAGGATCCAGCGGGGTGGGAAAGCAGAGTGTCTGCAGCCCTTTTTTCCTCCCTCTGAAAAACATTTCACATGGGCAACACAGCAGAGCTGCTCCTGCTGCTGCTGTCAACTGCCTCCATTTTGTGCTGTTTTTTTTTTTTTTTTTTTTTTAAAAGCTGAAACTGCAGTGCATGATTTAATAGTCACGAAGGACAGCGCAGGCCAGAGGAGCCTTTTGTGTTTTCAAGGGGAGGCAGAGGGGACGAGGTGAGTTGGAAGACGAAGGGAGGAGACGGTTGGAGTAATTGCTAAGGGCCCACACTCAGCAACTCCTCGGGTAGAGAGCGAGCGAGCGAGGGCTTGATTGGTTGGAGTGACTGACGCGGATCAGTGGCCCCGATGTGGAACACTGCTGATGCATCATGTGACCTGTGAAGTGTAATCCCTCACCAGCAGACCGACCAGCAAGGAGCCCCAACACACACATATATACACATGGCATACACACACACATGGACACACACACACACACACATGGACACACACACACACACTCATGGACACACACACACGGACACACACACACACACACACTGGTAAAGTACACACTGTATGCAGAAACATGGACATGCACACGC
>NW_027468774.1:36836187-36873687 GCF_046254945.1 Alosa pseudoharengus
AATCATAATGTAAAATCACAGTGAGAATGTTGCCATCTTACATGCATAATAGAGGGGGAGGGGAAGTTAGTTGTCAGGTTTTACCTTGTGGGCATACCTTAATTAGCTCATGTATATGTATATGTAATATCATCCATCCATACATATTCAGCTTCAGGTCATTTAGCTGCAGAGAGGATAGGGGTCATCGCTAGGTCGAGCTAAGGCATCTCAGTTTAGGGAGAGAGTCTCTCCACCTCTTTGTACCTCCCGTGCCTCAACCTCTTTCCTAGGCATGGCCTGCAACTCAAACCAAGACCTTCCCCACACCACACACATCGACACACACACACACACACACACACACACACACACACACACACACACACACACACACACACACACACACACACACACACACACACCACAAATGCCTGGCCCCGGCTCTTCCTTCGTGAGGGGCTGTGGGAAAATGTGCAGCTCTGGAGGCTGTGCCAGGGGGGGATCAGGATGATTTAGGAGAAGGGTCATGGAGGGCACAGGCAGGAGGGAGGAGAGAGAGAGTGAGAGAGGGATGAGGAGAAAGAGAGGAAGGGATGAAGAGAGAGAGGGAGGAAGAGAGAGCGGAGGAAGATGAGGGAGAGAAAGAAAGTGAGATGGAGGGATGAGAGAGAGAGATGAAGGGATGAAGAGAGAGAGGTGGAGGAAGAGAGAGCAAAGGGAAGATGAGGAAGAGAACAAGAGATGGAGGGATTAAGAGAGAGAGAGATGGAGGAAGAGACAGTGAGGGAAGACGAGGGCGATGGCTGGCTGAGACTGACACACAGAGCAACAGCAGCCCACTTCTCTCCAGCAGCGTCCTCCATCTTGTCTTACGGAAACTCCTTCCAGCGGAGCGGCTCCTGTGGGAATTCTGGGATATTTTCTTTTCCCCTGGACATCCTTGCCAGCAACTTCCACATTCTTCCATTTTTACCCACACACGTCACGAGTCCCGTGTGCTCCGTTAGGCAGCGATTTCATGGGATAGTGGGAGCTCAGGGCTCGTTGCTCTTGTCCCCACCCACCCGAGTCGCTCTGCCCAAGGGTCCGGCGGGTCGATTGTTGTGGACGACAGGATTAGTCGCACGTTTTAAAAGCGTTGCTGCCGGCAAATGCTCTCTCTGCGTACACTGCATGCCTGCTCTGGCCACAGCACAGTCAGGTGCAAATGTGTGAACTTGTGTACTCTCTCTTTCTCTCTCTGTGTGTGTGTGTGTGTGTGTGTGTGTGTGTGTGTGTGTGTCTGCTGACAGGCATTAGACGACTGCATCTTCGCCTTCTTTGCCATAGAGATGATCATGAAGATGGTGGCCTTTGGGATCTGGGGATCTAAGTGTTATCTGGGTGACACATGGAACCGCCTGGACTTCTTCATCGTGATGGCAGGGTGAGGGACACTCAAGCCCCTGTGGGCTGTGGGCCACTGCTGTAATCCTGTCATTCACTTGGCACCCCATGCTACACACACACACACACACACACACACACACACTCTCTCTCTCTCTCTTAGATACACACACACACACACACACACACACACTCTCTCTCTCTCTCTCTCTTTCTCTGTTAGACACACACACACACACACACACACACACACACACAAACACACACGCCTCTTTCCCGCCAGCTGTAAGATGGATGAAGAGGAGGAGAGATGTGTCCTGTGTGTACTCTGCATGCTCTTGAGGATGTGAGGGAAGGTTGTTTCCTCGGCTACGCGACCTTCAGTATCTGCTGCAGTCTCAGTGTTGTGTGCAGTAAGATCCTGATCCTCCCTTCCCTCCCTCTTTTTCTATCTATCTGTCTGTCTGTCTGTCTGCCTCCATCTCTCCCTCTTTCTAGAGAGTCAAGTTGCCTTTTCCACTTGTGTGGTGTTGTTTTGTTGCACAGTGAAAGGTGTTGTTCTCTGCTCTCACTCTTGACTTCCTTATGTTTAGGCTTTCTGTATATTTCAAATAACATCCTCTCTGCACTGTGGCCTCTCTCTCTCTCTCTCTGTGTCTCTCTCTGTGTCTCCATCTTTCTGTCTTCTCTATCTGTCTCTTTCTCTCTCTCCCCTGCAGGATGATGGAGTACTCACTGGATGGCCACAACGCCAGCCTGTCAGCCATCCGGACTGTGCGAGTGCTTCGGCCCCTCCGAGCCATTAACAGAGTCCCCAGTAAGTACCCCTTCCTCCTCCTCTTGTGTCATGTTCCCCTCTGATCCATTAACAGAGCCCCCAGGATGCACCCTCCCCCATCCCCTTGCACCATGTCCGCTTCAAGACATTAACAGAGGTCCCAGTTAAGTAGCTATCCTCTCCACGTCCTTCGCATCATGTCCTCATCTCAAGCTATTAAGGGAGTCCCTGGTAAATACACATGTCCACCCCCATTCCTGTCCCTCACATGGTCACGTCATGGTTCGGTATGTCCATCAATTCGGAGATGAGCACAAATAGATAGATAGATAGATAAATAAATAAAGAGAGGGGATCACAGCTGGGGTGTGCCACTGGAGAGACATGCATGGATAGACAGCATGCTGTGGGCGCTACGGAACGCAGCACTCTCATGCTGGGCTGCTACGGAAAAGTACTGTACCTCATGCTGCTAAGCTACGGTTAGTTATGGTGAGCCCCCTCGTGCTGCTAAGCTAGGGTTAGCTATGGTGAGCCCCCTCGTGCTGCTAAGCTAGGGTTAGCTATGGTGAGAGCACCCTCATGCTGCTAAGCTATGGTTAGATATGGTAAGCACCCTCATGCTGCTAAGCTATGGTTAGATATGGTAAGCACCCTTGTGCTGCTAAGATATGGGAAACTACGCTAAGCACCCTCATGCTGCTACACTATGCCAAAGTACGGGGAGCACCTTGTTGCTGCTAAGGTATGGCAAACTATGGTGAGTAGTGAGCAGCCTTGTGCTTGGCGGCTAGCCGTGTGGACAGCAGTGTTAGCTGAACTAGAACAGGACGCCTGGCCTGCTCCAGGGAGAGAGTGGGAGGGATGGATGGAGACACAGAGGCGTTGGCTGCGGGTAATGCATCCACTCACCTAGTCATCAGCTCACCTGGTCCATGTGTTTGGCTGTGAATCAAAGACAAAAACAAAACGGCTCTCCATCAGCTTGAGGTGAAAAGAGATCAGACAGTTGTTTTTCTTCTCCATGTTTTTCACCATTAACCCCCCCCCCCCCCTCGCCTCCAGTTTATTCTCTCTCCCCTGTGTGTGTGTGTGTGTGTGTGTGTGTGTGTTTATGTGTGTAAGTTTGTGTATGTTGACAGATCATGTGTCCCTGCATGTCAGCCATGGTCTTTTTGTTTTCTTTCTGTTGGCCGGCACGGGGCAAAGCGTAGATTTAGCGCTCCGTTAAGCCTGCCGCAGCGTATCTGCTTTAATGGGGCTGGGTGTTGCACAGATGGGAGCGCGAGATAGAATGATTTATCTACTCTAGTCTCCTACACGGCGCAGGGAGAGGGAGAGAGAGACCACTGGAAGTGAGGGTGAATGATTGAATTACAGCATCGCTTTGGGTGAAAACCACCACTGTGTGTGTGTGTGTGTGTACATCCTTGTCTGCGTGTGGTCCTGCTTCTCACCTGCAAAGGTAATTTATACTCTGATGTATAAATGTGAAGTCAGTTCTAGAGCGGGGACTTAAAAGCTGTTAGTAAGAAGGAAATTGAGGAAGAGAGGGAGAAAGAATAACAAAGAAAGAAGCCGAACAGAAATGAGAGGAGAGGAGGAATATGCTGAAATGATGGAGCAAGAGAAGAGACAATAGAGAATGCCAGAGAAACAGGCAGAGAGAGAGAGAGAGAGAGAGACAGAGACAGAGAGAGAGAGACAGACACAGTGAGAGAGTCACGTCATGAGAACAACACCCACTGCTTCCTTTTTCTGGACCTTAGGATAGAACACCATCCCTCTCTCCCTCCACCCCCTCTCCCTCCATGCCCCAGGGAGCTCATTACACGTCGCCCTGGCTGCATGGTGGCTCCCTGGAAGAAAGAGGGAGAGAGAGGGTGAGAAAGATGGAGAGAGATAGAGAGAGACAAAGATAGAGAGAGAGGAGAGAGAGAGAGAGGGGAGGGTGAGAGAGAGAGAGATGGAGAGAGAGGAGAGGGTGAGAGAAGTTGAGAGAGGTAGAGAGACAGAAACAGAGAGGAAGGGAGAGAGAGAAACAGAGAGGAAGGGGGAGGGGTGGACGGAGGTGAGCCAGGGCTGGCCAGAGAGAGCGCCTCTGCTCCTGCTGTCTGCTCCTCGCTCCCCTCTCCTCACCACGCACCTATCCTAACAGGCCCATTTAAGGGCCTCTGGCCTCTCACTACATCACACAACCCTAAATTACACCCGCTGCACAGAACACACACACACACACACACACACACACGCACATCAGAGAGACAGAGAGAGGTGTTGAAAGCAGCAGGGTTAGCGGAGGTCAGCGGGGCCTGTGTTGTGTATTGTTTAACAATCCACTGCAATCGGTCTGGCTCTCTGCAGGGCTCTGCACACCTTGCTTTCAGGACTGCTGGTGGTCCTCTCTGGAACACATGGACAGAACAGCACTGAGTTCCCAACATATCAATTATGGCACTGGGGCTTTTCGTCTTTTAGCGATGGCTGTTTGTCTTGGAGACAATTCGAGGTTTTCATCTTCCTCACCTCGTGGTGCTGTTGGCAGCCGGTGATGACGACTCTTGCCGGGCCTCTTCCTATACCTTCAGATGGAAAGGCTGCGTGGTGGCCAGCGCTGGTACTGCAGTCCGGTCATTCAGGGTTAGCGAAACGGCAGCTGAGTCCCAAGCGGCATGGCACAGCAGAGCCCCCCCCCCCATATTCCCCTGTCTGTCATGGGGCCTTAGCCTGACATGCGATTAGAGAAGGTGGCGGGAAAATGGACGTTTCGCAGTCAGCCACTCAGCACTTCTCTTGGTCTCATCGGAGAGCGGGGGTCAGGTGCATTTTATTTTCTCTGTCTCGGTCTTCCTGCAGGCTGCCGACTCGTCTGTAATAGCAGCCCGGTCCAGAGCAGATCCCTCCCTGGGCGTTGTTCGACCAACAGAGAGCGCATTCTTCAAGCGGCTTTTGTTTGGTCGGAATGCTCCGAACTGTTCAAATGTTGGTTTGAGAACGGGAGCGGGAACGGAAACGATTCTCTGTCGGTGGAAAAAGCCTCAGTATGGTGATGGTGTTCTCACGTGTTTGTGCTCTGCCTGCCTCTTGTCATATGATGTGACAGGCTCCGAGTGTCTCTACTCGGCTATATTTATGCGTGTTCGTTTGTTCTTCTCCCCCTCTGAACTTGGCTGTGGATGATGCTCTCCTGTGGCGCTCTACCACCACCGAAGCATCAAAGATAGATTACTTCCACCAAGCGCAAGCAAGCAGCACAGCTCAGAAATCAGTCAAACAGTGGCTTTGTTTGTCAGTGCTGTGAAGGAGGGATGGTTGATTATTATCATTGCGTGAAGTTATTGAGTAACTACATCACCTATGTTGGCTCTTGCCATTGCCCCTTGGCTGTGTTAGAATACTGAAAACATTACGATGCAAAAGGAAGGAGTGGGAGTGTGTTATTGTCATCAGGATTTTGTTCCGTGTGCATGCTCTTCTGGATGGAAACTCATGTGAAAGACAAAGGTGCCTTTGCTGGCTAAAACTGTCTTGCATTATTCTATGCCACTCCCTAGACATAAACATGCAAACACACACATACACATACACACACACACACACACACACACACAAACACACACACACTCATCCCCTTTTTGCCTTATTGTTCTCCAGTGCTCCCTGGAGAGATTGTATTCCAGTCTTTTTTTGGGTATTTATAAGCATGCTTGGGCATGGGTATTTATTTGGGGTATTTATAAGCATGGGTGGCATTCAGGATGTTGTTTCTTATGTTATTCTTGCTCTCTTTGTTGAGCTCTTCTCTGCATCTCCCCCTTCATCAAACATGGCCTGGGTAATAGGGAGTCGCTCTCTCTCGATGTATTACACCTTCGTGTGTGTGTGTGTGTTTGTGTGAGGTCAGGGCGGTCATTTGTGCTTATGTTTCTCCCTGTATATTCATACAGTTTTGAGCTCAGCTCTTTCTTCAGTGCTCTAAAGGAGACATAAAGTTTAATTTGTCGGAGAGATCAGCTTGAGCCGTAGCTCGCAGCGCTCCTTGATGGCGATACATTTTAACAGCGCAGTATTTTCTTGTTTTGTTGGGGATCTGTGGCTGTCCGTAAACGTAACAGTCATGCGGGCCCTCTGGCCGAGAAACGCATTGCGCTTAGTTAGCCACAAAGATGGAGTCTCATTGCTTTCTCAAGCATTGCTGCTGCAGCCCTGTGTGATTTTTCAAACGCAAAGGCACTCATTTTCCTTATCAGTGGCAACGGGGGGGGGGGGAGTGGGAGGGAGAAAAGGGGGGTTTATTCGCTTGTGCTTAACATGCTGATGACCATTAAAATGTTTGTGGAAAGGAACTAATTAACTCCTGTGAATGATTCGTTATCACCCATGTCACATGTCAAAGATGTCAGAAGGAGAATTCATGGGCCCCATCAGGATTTATGTTTATGGTAGGGAGGTTGGGGGGGGGGGCATTAAGATGTTGGCTGGGACATCTAGTGCCGCACTTTAGTTCTGCAAGGCCAGCAGACGGTGATTTGCCATGGTGCTCATTAAAGCTGTGCTAGATACAAGCCATTGAGTTTGTTTGTTTGTTTTGTTTTTTATTGGATGCATTTTTGCTTTGCCACTGATATTTGTTAGACCATAACCATTGTTCATGACATATTGAAATGCCAAACCTGCTGGAAATGTTGGCCTTTTTTGTGCATTGCCATTGTAAGAAAAAAGAGAAAGATTTTCTCTTCTCCGGATTGATACAGCAAAGTGGTTTATTCCAGTGTAAAATGGTAGAAAAGGTAGGTTCAACCTATGCCTGCCCTCGGCATATTCTCTGGAGTTCTCTCTCCTTCGTCCTGTCTGGGTCAACTCCCTCGTCTGCGTGAACTAACTAAAAGTTACCAACTCAAGTCATTATATGCTGGTCTCAATGCAAATTAATCTGGCTTCTACCCAGATAGCCTTTTGTCCTATGTATATGATAATTGAGTTAACCTCACACCTTTGGCTGGGATGGTTTTCAATGGCTTACCCCCAAAACCCTTTCTATGATCGTTGGTGTTTCACACCTCACCTGGCACCAAACCGTCTGGCCTGCCATCAGAACATCAGAACTTTCTTGGTTGGAGAAAGGATATCACTCATACAATCGGACAGGATTCATTTCTTACACCATATTCCTTTAGTGTTGATGATTGCATTTCTCTCTCTCTCTCTCTCTGCAGGTATGAGGATACTGGTAACCCTTCTCCTCGATACTCTGCCTATGTTAGGCAACGTCCTTCTCCTGTGCTTTTTTGTCTTCTTTATTTTCGGCATTGTCGGGGTGCAACTGTGGAGTGGGTTGCTGAGGAACAGGTGTTTTCTGGCAGACGAGAAGTAAGTATTCAGGGCCAGAAACTCTACCTCACACTCCCCCTCTCCTTCCCTTCCATCCCCTCTCACCCTTTCTTTTCTCCTCTCTCCTCTTCTCATTTTTCTTCTGCCCTCTCCTATTTTCTCCTTTTCTCTCTCTCCCTGCTCTCCTCTCATCCTCTCACCCTCACTTCTTCTCCCTCTCCCTTCTCTCATCTTCTCTCTCCTGTCCTCTCTACTCTACTCCTCTCTCCTTTTTGATCTCTTCCCTCCTCTCCTCTCCCCTCCCCTCCTCTACCTCCCTCCTCTCCTCTCCTCTTCTCTCCTCTCCTCTCCTCTCCCCTCCCCTCCCTCCTCTCCCTGTGTTCTCGGGTGGAGGCCTTTAGTCAGGCCACTCTAACCTGATTGGAAGTGGCAGGCACGGGTCGCCGGCAGCAACGGCATTTCATTCGCTGATGGATGTGTAAACTGAACATCGCACCGAGACAGGACAACAATGCAGCGCCCTGTGCACAAAGTCAAACAGAGCAGGCCACAGGGGGCAAACTTTTATACAAACTGCAATTTATGTGTTTGTGTGAGCGACAGGAGACACCAAATGGTACACACTCTTAGAAAAATAGGCAGAAGCAGTGATACACACACACACACACAAACACACACACACATGGACACGTTCAACTGTTTTTCTAAACACACACACACATAAGCACACACAGACACAAGTTGTCACACACACAGACTCACACAGAGTTCACCGAACACAGAGAGTTGACCGAAACTGTTTCTCGATGTAATGGAACAGATGAATTTACTCCTTGCATTCTTTGCATAATCGCCACTGTGCCATGATTTGAATATGATGGGGAAGGAGGCAGCAGCAGCAGTATCGTAGAGCAACAGCATCAGTGGCTGTTTATCTCGCCCGGCTCACAGCCAAAGCGCTGCTGAACTCGGTGTAGTCAAGCTGCAGGGGGCTGTCACATGTCAGGCTCCCTGGTTGCAGACATGCCTCTTCCTCCTCCACCTCCTCCTTCTCCTGTACAAACAGCAGAGCTTAGATGTTTTCTTAAAAACAACAACCATAGCAACCAGTTCACAGGACGGCAACATTTTTATAACGGTACATTTACAAATTGCTGGATACGTTTTGAGATAATCACATCCGTGGGGGATGCCTATTCTTCTGTCTGTTTGAGAGAGATGTTTATCCATTATATTTACACTGATCACCTGTGCCAGGATAATTGAGAGATTTATTTTCCGGATTGGTTTGCGGAACAACTATTAAGGCTTGTTACGGACTAAATTGTGTTTGGCACTGGAATGTTGCCAAATGCAATTTGGCCCAGGAAGTGGCTTCATCTGTGCCTAGCAGAGCAGCGTGTGTATGAAATATAACCTCATAGGCTCTCTTCTCTTCTCTTCTCTTCTCCTATCTTCTCTTTTCTTCTCTTCTCTTCTCTTCTCCTATCTTCTCTTCTCTCTTCTCTTCTCTTCTCCTATCTTCTCATCTCTTCTCCTATCTTCTCATCTCTTCTCTCTTCTCTTCTCTTCTCTTCACTTCACTTCACTTCACTTCACTTCACTTCACTTCTCTTCTCTACACCCCTCTTCTTTCTTCTCCTGATCCTCTCTTCTCTTCTTTTGTACTCTCCTCTCCTTTCTCCTCTTTTTCTCTTTTTTTCCATTATCTTCTCCTTTCCTCCCTCCTCTTCTCCTCCCTCTCTCTCTCTTTTCTGTGTGTTTCCTTACACTCTCCATCATCCTCTCACCTCTCTTTCTCATCTCTCTCTCTCTCTCTCTTTCTCTCCAGCCTGTCTAATCTGTCGTTCCTGGACTCCTACTACATGGACGAGGAGGGCGAGGAAAGTCCCTTCATCTGCTCCTTGCCCAAAGACAACGGCATGCAGCACTGCACTGATGTGCCTGCCTACAAGGAGCCTGGCAAGGAGTGTCAACTCATCCCGCCGCCGCCATTCCAGGCCCTCGCCAATCTGGGCGCTGGCCTGGCCATGGGTGCGGGCATGGGGGGCAGTGGGAACAGCTGCATCAACTGGAACCTGTACTACAATGTGTGCAAAGCCGGGGACAAGAACCCGCACAATGATGCAGTGAACTTTGATAACATTGGATTTGCTTGGATTGCTATTTTCCAGGTAGGTCTGACTGGAGTGGTGGTGGTGGTGGGGGGGGGGGTATTGTGTGTTTGTTTGTAAGAGTGTGTGTGTGTGTGTGTTTGTGTATGTGTGGTAGGAGTAGCCTGACGAGCCAGACCCACATTAAAATGTAGGGTCTGGGCACTCACCGTTCGCAGTGCTCAGTCCGAGGGGCGGGATAATCGGTTGTCTTTCAAATTCCCTCTGCACGCAATAGGACAGCGCTGAGTCCCATGCGTTTTCCCACCAGCGGAGCTACTAGTTGACTTTTGCCAACTTAAAACAAGCTTAACTCGTGTCACACTGTTGGCCAACAGCAACATCCATCTTCTTTGTTTTCAAGTAGCAGGGAATTCAAGCCAAACCGTTGCAACTCTGCCATCAATCATTATGTTAAGCCCGCCTAACGAATCTATACATGATTTGATTGGCCTGATAGAAGTTTAATTTTTCGAGCTCACAAGCCAACGGAGAGTTGCTAGACTAGCCCTGGAAGCAAATGTAATTTGCTGCCGCTAGGGTGCGTCTAGATTTCTAGGCTATGGTAGGAGCGTAACACTGGACTGCTGTTATGCTGTTGCCCCCCTATTAGTGTGTGTGTGTGTGTGTGTGTGTGTATGCATGTGCATCCATGTGTGTACTTTGCTAAGCAGTGCTGCAGTAATAAGCTTTATACCAAAACCAAGGTGGGGCTGTAACGGGGCCCCCTGTTGTAATCAGTTGCCTCTTCACACTGTGCTGCTCTGAGTCACATTCAATAACCATGCGTTGGCTAAATCTGTCACACACACACACACACACACACACACACACACACACACACACACACACACACACACACACACACACACACACACACACACATATATACAAACAGGACACACATACACACCCACACATACATACACATACACACACACACACACACTTCTTAAAGATTGATGTCCCTGACCCTAAGGTCTGATTACACAGCACTTCTCTGTCAGACACCAGATCTGACATACTCATGGTGGTGCCTGTGTTTTTGCAAAACGGAAATAAAAAAGACCCTTGGGCTGATGATGGCTTGTTGTACCCAGTTTCACTGCCGCAAGTTTGCTCCTAAAAAAGAGAGTCTTGTTAGACAAGCTCCATGCACACCAAATAATTAATCGTCCCCTCCCCAAACAGAGTGAGTGAGTGTGTGTGTGTGTGTGTGTGCGCGCGTGTGTGTGTGTGTGCTTTAGATACTCTGAGGCTGACGGCTCTGGCAGAGCCACAGAGATACGCGCTCACTTTTTGATCGCTAAAGAGGTGTCACTTTCTGTCGATGAAACTTAAACATTGAAAATTAAGCCACAGCACATTTCAGAAATACTGCACGATTTCTGTCTCTCTCTCTCTCTCTCTTTTTCCCTTTCATGCTCCTTTTTTCCCCCTTTTCTCTGTATCAATTCCTCGCCACCGTGCCGCTTATCCAGTCAGCCCTCATCAAATCACTGGTATCACAACAGCCAGCAGCCACTGCTCCGTCCGATCCAATGAGAGAGCTTCAAACAGGAGGACCACATTCCTAATGCCTGCACAGCTACAGAGAGAGAGAGAGAGAGAGAGAGAGCGCGGCCGAGGCAGGCAGTGGCTGTGTGCTATTACAGTTGACCCCTGGTGACCGTGTGATTATGGGGGGTCACTGGCTCTCGGGTCAGACTCATTACTGGGGTCACGGCAAGCGGGGTAGGGGCTGTGAGGGTGCACCATATTGCCCTATTACACACACACACACACACACACACACACACACACACATGCACACGCAAACACACGCACACATGCACACACACACACACACACACACACACACACACACACACACACACACATGGAAGCACAAACACGCACATACACACTCACAGTCCCCCAGGCTAATGGCAGGGTACAGTGTGCAGTAATTTAAGGGGAGGGATGCCGTGCCTTCACCCATGTAAACACAGGAGCACGGCAGGGGCTGGCTTTCATTAACCCCAGAGCAGTGCCCCTACCCTCTCCACCATCACCACTACCATCCGGCCGATAGGGGTGAGTTGGACTAGGAAGAATGTTGTTTGGGTGGGAGATGAGGGCATATAGCGGAGGGGTGGGGGCATTTCTGCAGGAAGTTGTTACACTTTCAAAAGGGATTGACAGGCCGGAGTGTACAAGCTGATACCCAGTGTGAAGAGAAGAGAGAGCGAGAGAGCAGCCTCGCAGCGAAAATACGCAACCCTCCAAAATGAGTCTAATCAAGCCAAGAAAATGTCTCTTCTTCACACACGGTTGCCTCGGCTCCAACAACACAGTTTCCTCCAATCAGCAGACCATGATGACTACTTTTTAGCACTTTTATTTGTCCGTTAAGATGACTCACCAGAAAAGTCTGGAAAGGCGGGAAAAGCCCCTGAGTCTCTGGACAGTACTCCACTCTAACTGTCACCGGATCCCCGAGACCGTCTCCAGAAGCTTCCCCCTGAGGTCCTGTCACTGTACGGAAGAGGGGGATGGCAGGAGTTCAAGCAGAAAAACTTTCAGTCTTTCAGTAGGCTGTTAGACAGCGCCTGGGACTGTTTTCATGCCCATTATGGTAAAGCATGTGAACAGTGTACGTTTATTTTTTAGCACCTTCAGTCAAGCTTCAATAAAATCAGATTATTTTGGGATTTGGCTATGATGGAAAGGATTAAAATAACGGTGGGTGTTTCCTGTCCCTCTGTTATACAAGTAGCATAATAGCTGAGTGTGTACAGTCATACAGCATATTTTTTTCAGTGTTTTTCAGTGTTTTTTTTTTTCAAACACAGAGGAAAGAGGTTTTGCAGACAGGCTAAGGCCTAAAATGTATATTCATTTCACAGGTTGAACTCAGGGTATATGATTTGGCTTTGGAGACAAACACCCGACAGTGCTGCCAACAACCGAATTATTCTGGAACGTTGATTTGACTCACATGGGGTTTATTTTCAGAAGCCCAAATACCTGAGAAAGAGAATGGAGGAGCGGAAACTCCAAAGGGAGAGCAGACTCCAGTCTCCAGTACTGTGGGTTCGAGAGAGAGAGAGAGAGAGAGAGAGAGAGAGAGAGAGAATCTCTGCCCCATCCCTCTGTGGCACTCTGCCTCACTGTATTCCTATCATATTCACATCAGACGCACGGTGGGGAAAAAAATACACATCATGAAAGATCCCTCACAGTTCCCCAGATGATCACCCAAAAAAAGAGAGGGCTGGTGTTTGTGCCGTCAGCTGTCTGTGATGGTGTGTGTATGTGTGTGTGTGTGTGTGTGTGTGTGTAATGGTTTGTGTGTGTGTGTGTGTGTGTTGGGGGGTTGGGGGGCGGGGTACGGGGGTTGCAATGTTGTGCGTGCCGGAAGGCTCCTTCCGAATGCCTCTCTAACGAGTGTGTGCTTCGATACCGATCAGCAAAACTCCTGTAAATTATAGAATTACAAGAGCAGAACTGAGATAAAGGCAGCCTAATGACAGCACCTGGCAGCACTCTGGCTGGGGCTAGGTTGTTCTTCAATCTTTGTTTCATCTTGCTCTCTCTATCTCCCTCCCTCTCTCTCTTCATCTCTCTCTCTCTCCCTCTCTCTCATACTTCCTCTCTCTCTGACTTTCCCCTCTTGCAGGTGATCACTCTGGAAGGATGGGTGGACATCATGTATTATGTAATGGATGCACACTCCTTTTACAATTTTATATATTTTATACTGCTCATTATAGTAAGTACTGCCTGCATTTAAATTAAATGTATTCATTTATTCAAATGTATTTATTAAAATATATTCATAACTGCTTAGGTAGCAAGGGAAGAATGTATTACATTAGTTATCGCAAACTTTGATTGTGTTCTGGACATAGTCAGTGTTTTTGTAGAAGACTTATATGGAAGCATGCCATGTCTTTAGACATTCTTCTTACATCTTTACAACATGTTACTTTAATCTCTAACTTTTAGTCACTACTAAGTAGTTACAGTATAAGGTTGTTAACTTAATACAAAACTGTATCTTGTATTGTGTTGTTTGACATCTGTGCAAATAGTTCCAACAGTTCCAGTAGTTCCAATCCCTGCCGTTGCTCTTGCACCCTTCAGGTGGGCTCATTCTTCATGATAAACTTGTGCCTGGTTGTGATCGCAACCCAGTTCGCGGAAACGAAGCAGCGGGAGAACCAGCTGATGATGGACCAGCGGAAGCGCTACCTCTCCAACGACAGCACGCTGGCCAGCTACTCGGAGCCGGGCAGCTGCTACGAGGAGATGCTCAGGTACATCAGCCACCTGTACCGCAAGGTCAAGCGCCGGTGCCTGCGCATCTATAACAACTGGCAGAGCAAGCGCCGCAAGAAGGTCAATCCCAACAGTGACGGCTGTGCTGGCGGACTGGGTGGAGGGAGTGGTGGGGGTGGACTGGGCAGTGGCGGACTGAACGGACACGGCCGGCCGCGGGAACGCGAGTACTGGATCCGGGCCATGCGCAGTCTCATCCGTCACCACGAGCACCACCACTGCAACCTGAGCAACGGCGCCCCCTATGGGCAGCAACAGCAGCAGCAGGGAGGGCTGGAGACGTCGTCGTCGGGGACGTCAGGGGAGGCCGTGGAGATGAGCACCCTCCAATCCCTCAGCGGCGGGCGCCACTCGCAGACAGTGCCCACCGTCTACCAGGAGGGCACGTGCCTCCCCAGCCTGACCTCCCCGGGCACCACCACCAGGGCCAGCGCGCCCACACAGCGGGACAGGCTGAACGGGGGCATGAACTACCCCACCATCCTCCCCTCCTTCGTCTGCAGCTACCCGGGAAACGCACCCCAGGGCAACGCCAGAGGGGAGACCAGCACGGACTCTGCAGACCCCATGGAGAGGCTCCAGCAGATGACGGAGGAACCAAGTAAGGCCCTATTCTTCCGCTCCGTCTCTTTTCCTTTTCTCATTTCTCTTTTTTATTCTTTCTTCCTCGGCTCCTCGTATATACGTTCACCTCGTTTAGCCCCCAGGAAGACCAGGGAGCTCAAACCAGACGCCCTCTCAAGCGGCACTTTAGAGCCATGACAGAAAATCCATGCCTCAAATGTTAGAGTCATTAACAGAATCCTTATAGGGCTCTGCCAGCAACTGTTTTCCGCCACTGGCTCTGGTTAGCTGGGGAGATATTGTGGGGCTGCATTAGTGAGTGAATAATGTGCCTTTCCAGTACACTGCAGCTCTTACAGAACATAAGAACGGAATGATCTCACTCCTATGCTGGCAAGATCTGTTAAAGAAGCAATCTTCACCAAAGAAACAACGGCAAGATAAGATAAGAGGCGTCGTTACAGTAGGTTGGTGACGTTATCGGTGCTGAGGACTGATGCAGATAAAGTCAGTGAGTCCTCATCAAAAAAACATGGCACCCTGGGTCTCAGAGAGAAGTGTGGTGCGGATTGCCTCCTATCTGTTAGTACTTACATCAGCAGGCTCCGGCGGGAGGTAGTTTACCCGTCGCCCGCCATCTGCAACGGAGAAAAAAAACCACCGCTGGACTGGCCAGGTGTTTTCTCTCATCACGTCGCCTTCTTGCGCACTTAAAAGCTTGTCGGCGGTCCCTTGCTTAAAGTTAGGTGCTAAAAGGATTTCTGTCGCTGGGGTGGATAACAAATAGACACGCAGGCTAAAGTTTTCAGCTCCAGACACATTCCGGTGCCAATAGTCATTTCTGATTAAACAAGAGTCACCTCCATTTCAGCTGATTATAACTGAAGAGAAAGGGGACATGAGGAGGCGAAGGCCACCAGGAATACATTACACTGCAGAAGTGAAAGCTTGAGCCCATAGCTGTTTTGTGTATACAGTAATAATCTACAAACTGTGAAAATGTCAAACAATATAAAGGTGTTTTGTTTCATGTATTCATTCTCTGACACTTAACACTACCGTCAGCTCTTTATTAGAGCAGTAGCACAGCACCAAATGCCCTTACATAAAGGTTATCACCATACAGTTTACAACGTTCTCCATAGTTACAAATGTTCAGCCAATGAAGCAAATCAGGATTTTGATCAGCTAGATGAGGCCCCCAAACCGGTGGTGTCACATGCAACTGTAGCTCCTTATCACCACATTACAAATACACTCAATTCAAATTGGGGCTAAAAATAAAGTGTGATTACCACCCATTCCACTTGCTGTTTGATGTTGACTGAGATCGGATCCATTTCGGTCAGCAGTACGAATGAAAACAGTAGGGTGCGATGAGATTCCCCATACCCCATCTACTGCATATGTCTATATATGTCTCATAACATGCCTCCTCTACTGCTCAGTGTAATCGGTCCAATTAAGCTAATTAGTGGGAGTTAGTGCCCGTAACTCCCACTAATTAGGGCAGCCGTGGCCTACTGGTTAGCACTTCGGACCTGTAACCGGAGGGTTGCCAGTTCGAACCCCGACCAGTAGGCATGGCTGAAGTGCCCTTGAGCAAGGCACCTAACCCCTCACTGCTCCCCGAGCGCCGCTGTTGATGCAGGCAGCTCATTGCGCCGGAATTAGTGTGTGCTTCACCTCACTGTGTGTACACTGTGTGCTGTGTGTGTTTCACTAATTCACGCATTGGGATAAATGCAGAGACCAAATTTCCCTCACGGGATCAAAAGAGTATACTTATACGTATATTTCCTCAAAATAAGCCACGTAAAAAATAGACCTTTAGGTGGCCAGCCAGAGTCAGCTGTGGGTGGATGTGGAATAAATGACCAGGATGATTCAGAGCTTCTCAGCGAGAAAGGGATCAGACAGGGAGCACTTACAGCAATTCAGACTCAAGCAGACCTATAATTAATGCTTTCAACCTCTCTCTCCTCCAGAGAGACAGGTAGACCCAGGACCACCACTACAATATCGAGAGGAATTCCCTGCCTTGTATAATAAAACTACTAAAAATATCGTAGGCCTAGTACATTTTTATCTATAAACAGTTTTCCATACGAGAGTGTAGCTCGATGAATAGGGACACCAAGAAATTCCAAATGATAAAAAGTAAAAGGTATCAAAATGATGGCTTTAGTTTGCTTGCATTAATGGCTTTAGTTTGTTTGCTTTAGTGGCTCCAGCAGCATTGCATTGTTGTTGTTGTTGTTGTTGTTGATGAGGATGCTGTTGTTGATGATGCTGTTGTTGTGCTTGTCCCTGGTGCAGGTCAGCAGCGTTTGCTGCTGCAGTTGATGGGTGGCCTGGAGCCTGGCCCACTGCTCTTGCAGCTGGACAGCTGCCTGTACTGCTCCAGCGTTCTGAAGCGCATGGAGCAGGAGTACGCCGAGTCCGAGAATGCCAGGACGGATGCCGAACTCGCCGACGGGAGGCCGGGCCACCGACATCGCCACCGCCACCGGCACCCCAAGAGGATTGTGGGCCGCGGCTGCCTGGCCCAGGCGTGGGGGGACTTCCGGGGCCGGCTCAAGTCCATCGTGAACAGCAAGTACTTCAACCAGGGGATCATGATCGCCATTCTCATCAACACGCTGAGCATGGGCATCGAGTACCACGAGCAGGTGAGGCGGACTAGGTGACCCCCCGTGTGTCTCTGTTGGCTGGGCCACGGGCTGTGAGCGCTCGCTCCCTCCCTGCGCTCCCCGCATTAGAGGACGGTACAGACCAGCTGTAGCTGGGGCTGGGGCTGCGAGCAGGACAGGTTACTGTTGTTAGCAACAGGGGCATGTCTGGTTATTTTCATCCGCCGTTGGTTTGTTTGGAGCATAGCTCGCAGATAGGAGATATACAACAGAAAGAGTTTTATCTGTGAAATGACACTGCACGAACAAAGCAAACCACCACCTCCACCACCTCAGCTCTGCACCAACACCCTCCAGCCGTCTCGTCCCCCTCCACCCCCACCACCCTAGTCCCAGTCCAAACTACCCAGAGTGGAAGTAGAGACATCTGGTCCGTGTCTGTCTGGCTTTTATCTGCGTCTGAACAATGCAGCCCCCCCCCCCCCCCCACACACACACCCTCCAAAGTATTTCATTGGTGTACACAGAGGGGTTATAGCTATTTATTTTTCATTCATAAACACTCAGGGGGTAGAATGTGTTGGGCAAAAGCATCACCTTATTGGGCGAACCGTAGGCCGTGTCGCGTGTGTAAAATGCCCTGTGAAAGTGCACCATTGCTTTTGACCTGGGCTCTTGCTTTGATTTTGTGACCTGCTTTGCTTTGCTTTTGCTGGGCTAGCGGGGCCCTGGCTGTGGTCTCCATGACAGCCTGCCCTGAACCCTTTTTTTTATCCCCCTGTGTTGCTGTTGTCATTTGAGAGCCATCCGGCCTGATTTGTCGCTCACCGCAGCAGTGCCAGGCCTTGGGAGGAAAGAGGGAATAGTTGCTGATGCTGTCGGACGTCCAGTAACCTAGTTACGGGGGCGGAAATTCGCTGCAGCTGCCTGCCACGCAGGGGCGGCTCAGTGGGAGTGCTTGGTCATGAAAATGGGGGAAATGGATGGTGCATGCACGCTGGTGGTGGAGGGTGTGGCCGTGTGGGGGGCATGGCTGTGCTCGTTAACTGGAGGAAAACAGACACGTCAGGGCGGTTTGGCTGGCCAGGGGTTTGCCAGTGCGAACAGGAAAACTGTGCCGTGGTCGAATCTGCCCCTACATACATCCCGAAGCAGACAGTACATACATCTCGAAACGCAGCTTAATGCTGACTGTCGTTCTCTAAAGAGATTGTCATAGACAGCAGCTAGCTTCAAAAACCTGAAGACTTAATCTGACATATTATACCAAGGCCCTGTGAAAAACTGCTTTTAAGGAAGCCTTTGGGATAATGCTTTGTGGGTGCTTTACACCTACCTTGCCATTACCGGGGTGTCAAGTGCTTTGTTGCATGGCAGTTGCTATTAACAATGCTTTTGTAAACGGGTCAGCCATATGACGATGGTATTATCCATGCAGTAGTATTGCCTAGGGGAGCTGAAGCTCGAGTGGCCCACAATGAAAGAGATATTTTTGACTCACCAACCTTTTTTGCGTGGAGCGGCGCTCGCCTCCGCAGAGGAAGTACAGTATGAACCTTTATTTATTTATTCTTTTTTATTTTCAGATCGTGCTGTCAGCTGCTAGTGCAGGTGGAGCGGGGCGGTATCAACCTTACCACAGTCCCAAAGCTGTTTTTATTCGCCGGAGTAAATGATCAAGACAAGAGAGATAAAGAGAGAATTAGTGAAGTATTTTGTCGCATTTGTACCTTTTAGGAACATCCTCCTGCAGCCCACCATGGTAGTGCCTTTTACAGACACCAACATATAACAAGGTAAACAGTGAAGGCGAAAGAAAACTGTCAGCACTATTTTCTCAGTCTTCCTTCCCTCGGTTTGGGCGGCGGGGACTTGCTGTGGACGAGCTGTAATCTCCGAGGACAGTGGTCTCTCGTGTTGCACAGAGAAACCGAGGGGAGAGCTGTGCGGCTGGCTTAGGGTGTAATAACACGCTGTGAAGAATAGCACCTCTTCATCAAAGCTGTCCAGTGCCATGTGCGCATTACCCCACATGCTAAATCTGTTCTAATCCCCACACTGTGAGTGCTACAGCAACCCAGGCAACAAAACACAGGGCATGATTTAACATATACAGTGTGTGTGAGTGTGTGAGAGTGAGAATGTGTGCGTGTGCGTGTGTGTGTATGCACACGTGTGCGGACCTTATTTGACACAGTGAAGAGCACATGTAACCTAGGCAGTGTAGAGGGACCATTATGGGAAGCACCAGGAACTGCTATCTGTTCTTGAGAGATCATTCAAGTGAAGTTATTTCACCATAAAGGGCCGATCCCATGGCATTCTAATGGACTTAGGAAAAGAATGCTTCTGTATGTACCTAGGCCTGTGTGGCTCCTTAGCAATATAAATAAAATGTAATGTTATAATACTTGAAGTGCTTGGTGAAGTGCACTTGAATGGAGGTTTAGACCTCATAGTTAGCAGGATAAAAAAGGATATTCTGTTTCTGTTCCATCCATTGTGTGTTATTGGGTAGTAAAGAAAGAAGCAATTATTAAAGCTAGTAAAGCATGACATTATTGTCTGTTACAGACATCCATAATGGCAAAGCAACCAAGCTTCACTGCAGCATTTGGATCCAGTGCTTGGGGGGTCCTGCACACCGAGCTTCATTCTGACAGAGAACAGAGCGAAAAAACAGAACGTAAAGAGCGGCTCAGCCGAAATATCCTGAAACCTCCCTAAAAAGAGAGAGGGAGAGAGAGAGAGAGAGAGAGAGAGATAGAGAGAGAGATAGAGAGAGGAAGAGAGAGAGGGAGAGATATATATAGAGAGAGAGAGATAGAGAGAGGAAGAGAGGGAGATATATATATATAGAGAGAGAGATAGAGAGAGATAGAGAGAGAGGAAGAGAGCTGGCAGGAGTCAACATTTCTTGTGTGAGAGTGGTTGCAGGTCTGCGCTTTTACAGGGATTTTTATTTGAACATTTCAGCTCCCACATTAAATGATCTCAATGGCAACACCTCAGGGGATTGATTTTTTCTGGCACACTCATACCATGGCTAGGCTGTGGGGTCCTGCCTCGCGATCAGCACTCTGACAAAGACCACATTGATTGGAATTAGAATGTGGAATTGGGACACAACTCACTCGACCCGGCCTTTGCTAGACTGGACTGGGACACTGTGAACTTTTTTCTGCCATTGATTTGTCAGTGAGCATTACAAATTACAGACATCAGAAGTTCTTAGGTCTGCGAAATTTGTTTCAGCCATTTTTTTTGCTTCTTTACAGCGCTGTAAAGACTTGGAATGTCACCAAAGAGATACTACTGAAATTAGGTCCTAAGTGTTCAGACACAATCAAAATTCGTAGCCCTTGTATTGCTCTAAGAGACTCTATTCTGGAGTATTAATTTCGGAGGCTGTTTGACTACAGTAGAACGTTGCTTCAGGGTCTGTAATAGCACATAAATGTCTGTTGTTAAAAAGCATAAACACATTCCAGGGTTAAAATGAAGTGAGATGATAAGGGACCAATTTTAGGTCGTCATCTTAACTCCCAAAGAGAGGCCCAAGTTTTAGAGGAGTTTGCATCTAATCCAAACAGATTTGGATAATGCATTGCTTTGGGGGCATACATTCTGTCATTGCTGGTTTGGACATTCACCAGAGATTCTTCCGTAGTGTATAAAATGAAAGATTTCTGCTGACCATCTCCCTGCCGATGCACAGCATAACAAAACAACTCATAAAATAATCCTGTGGGACTAACAAAGCGGGAGTTTGCACTACCGAGGCGTGCTGGTTGTTTTTGTTGTATGTGCTGCTTGTAGAAAGACAACTCAGCGGTTCAAGTCTGACACTCTCATCGCAGGCAATCTGATAATAGGATTAGTACAAATCTGTTGAACCAAAGACTTATACAGGTGCCAAACCAATATAATACCCTTTCACTGCAACTCTTCGGAATCAGCTCCATTGCCTAGTAATACACTTTGGTACACCTCTGAAGCTCTTATCAGGATAGAAAATGGATTAGCCCTTAGGGTTACTGTACCTTTTGGATTATGATTTATACTTAATTGAGTACCACTTGGATGGGTCCATTTAAGGAGCTTTAGTTGTTTATTATTATTATTGTTGTTGTTGTTGTTGTAATCAGTTTTGTGTTATAGAGTGATTGTGGAGGGAATGAACTGGTCAGTGGTGGCGGCATGTTTTCAGCTTAGACTGGAATTCACTGTTCTTCCATTATCGGTTGATCATGCCGGACATTTCAGAGTAAATGGATACTCCTTGACTCTGCGTGTTTGTGTGCTTGTGGAGCTTCGCTGGAGGGGGTTGGTGGGGTATGTCTGCTTTGGAAAGGCATTCCACCACTGCACTGTGTACCTTCTCCCATGTCTTAGCCGCAACACATACTGTGCATAGTTGCCATGTCTCTGTGTGTGTGTGTGTGTGCATGCGTTTTCTTTCTCTCTGCCTCACTCGCCTTGGCCCTGTCTGAGGAGATCTTTATCAGGGGCGACGCCGGGTCTCCAGCATTATTTGCACTCAGCGGTGTTGCTTAAATTCTCTCCCCGGAAGCGGTGTGATTATACATGCTTCGTGGTCCGATGGCAAAATGCGTTCGCTCTCGCAGCGCGGTCTCTTTCTGCAAACACCCTCGCTTGTGTGTGATGTGTGTGTGAGGAGGATATTATTTTTCACGCAGTGGCAACAGTAGTTGCCGGGTTGCCGCGGAAGTGATTTGTGCGGTGCATTGAGGGAAAGCGCTGCATTAGGGGGGGATAGAGATTGTTTACGATATGCAGTGCATGGCTCTGAAGCTTTTAGAGGGGTTTAGGAAAGGGAAAGTTAGGCCAGTGTTTGATGAATGGGGGCATTTTATTTTGTCATTTATTTTTTTGTGGGGGGGGGGTTTTATCTGTCTTTACCTTTCTGTCTGTCTTTAGCTTTTCTCCTTCTCACTCTCAGACCCTTGTCAATGTTTTCTCTCTCTCTCTTTCTTTCTTTCTTTCTTTCTTTCTTTCTTTCTTTCTTTCATTTCTCTCTGTGCCTCCTTTTCTTTCTTAGCCCTTTTCTCCTTTTCACTGTCCCTATCCCTCTCGCTGTTCCTCCTCTGGTGTCTCAGCACTGCACCTCTCTCACTTTCTCTCTCTGTCTACCTCAAACCTCTTTTACTCTCTCCTACCCTTCCTACCCTTCTCTCTCTCTCTCTCTCTCTCTCTCTCTCTCACTTACTCCAGCATGTAGCGGAGAGTTCTGCATGGTCCACACTGCCGTTTCTGCTCCCATTGTTTTCCAATACCCCCCCTGCCCCCTCCCCTCCTCTCCACCCTCCAGTCCCCCCCCCCCCACACACACACACACAAACACACACCCCTCGGTGTCTGTCCAGCAAATAGGCCTGATGCAGCAGCGCTGGGAATTTGCAGCTTCGCACTCAGGCGGTTTGAGCCAATTAGAGGAAGTTGAAAGTGGGATTCGATTTGTGGGCTGGATAATAGGGGCAGCTTTTTTAGAGCTTGTTTGGGTGGGGAAGGGAGGAGACGGAGAGAAGAGGAGAGGAGGAGAGGAGAGAGGGGAGGGGTAGAGAGGGAGGGGTGGTGAGAGGAGGAGAGAAAGAGAGAGAGAGAGGAGGTGAGCGACATTGCGTGCAGGCCACAGGAACAGGAATATCAGAGTGGTCTTTGATTTTGGAGGGTGCAGTGATTACGCTAACCTCTAGCCAAAGCTGCTTCAGTGAGGCCTGTGTCTTTTGAGACGACGCAAAAAAGGAGCCACAGAATAGCTTTCAGATCTGGTCCTCGTTTTCTGTCTGAGAAGCTCTAAGCTCTTTGTGTGTCTCTCTCTCTTTCTCTCTCTCTCTCTCTCTGTGTGCGAGATCTGAAGCTGTCAGGTAAACACTGCGTTTGCCTGCTGTTATCCTCAAATTTCACGGTAAATTTGACTCTTTCTTCTCGCTCATCCCCCAGGCCTGATCTCGGAGTCCATTCACATCCATGATTCTCCCCATATAAAAGAGCCACAAACATGTCTCCAGTGCGTAGTTACAGTATATCCATTTGGGGAAATGCTGTTCGACTGCACGTGGGGGGGGGGGGTCCTGACCTGCTCATTTCACTCACACACATGCAGAAGACAGAGAGATTTTGACAGTAGCATTTCAGGTATCATAGGATGCAATGTGCATTTGTTGTTCAACAGTATGCTGTAATATCCTAATTCTTCCGCCTCTTACTGCATTGAATCAGAGTTTGAGAGAGAGCGAGAGAGATTGAAAACTACAGTATGATGATGTAGACATGCAGTATGTCATAATTAATTATATAACAATATTAAATCAATTCAGTGCTTTGAAAGCATACCATTTGGATTGCCAATTAGTATTAGGCTTTTGGCTCCATGTTTTTCGTAAGTGCTCTTGGCACATGTGGTCTCCTGCTTGGGAGAGTAGTATCTCTAGGGACCGCAGGGTGTGGTGACTGTCTGGGTTAAAACACGTGACTTTAATCCCATGGTGTGTGTGATGACAGAGTGGGGCAAGAGTTGAATGAGGTTAGTTAGTTAGATGCATTTGGCTGACGCGTTTATCCAAAGCGACTCACAGATACCAATTGCAGGGGCCAGTCTCCCTGGAGCATCTCAGGGTTGAGTGCCGTGCTCAAGGGAGCAACCTTAAAAGCAAGGAATCGAACCCACAACTTTTGTGGCTACTGCAGGCTAGCGAAGTTCTTTAGCCACTATACTACCACTGCCCCAGTGATGCCTACCATCATTGGGGTGGCGTTTAGTTGGAGCCCTGGGCAGCGCCCAGCCAGGCAGCCAGGATGGGTCTCAGTGCCCCCCTCTGGCAGGAAGCTGTTATTGCATAGATAATGTGCTGTGTCAATGTGGTGGATGATGGTCCCCAAAGAAAGACATCAAGTGCGTTGAAGAGGGTGTCATCCCAGCAATGGCAACGGTCACACATCTTTGGTGTTTTAATCAACCTTTAAAGTGATAACAAGAGCAATTAAAGTAACACAATGTAGGTGTTCTCCTTTTGGTCAATTTCCAACATACTGGGTACCCATTTAGCACTATGGGGTACCCAATTTGTCTAATACTGATGACAGTATTAGACATGCCATGCTTCTACCCGAGACAACAACGTTACATATTGTAATGCCACGAGGTTCAGGCACACCTCAGCAATGTCAGAGACTTTATTGTCCATATTTGAAGTCAGTGTGGCATGAAAATGAGTTTGAAGCAGTTATTTTCAAGGTAAATCAATTACATTATGTTGTTTTAACGACTGAATTTACCGCTTCCTCAAACTTAATTGCTTTTGAATGCCGTGTGGCAGAGTGCCATCTAAATAGCAGTTGGTTGACCAATTATTACCCAAAATGAGATAGTCTGGCAGGAATCCATTAAAATCTACTTTACTCTAACATTGTATTGGCTGTGACCTAACAAATGTTCCAAGGTACAGGTCACTGATTTTTCAGTCACAGCCTGTGACCACATGTAAGGATTTCCATATTGATTTGAATGGGAGTGCCAAGGAGAGGATGATGATAGGTGTCTCTGATTACTCTGCAGAGAGCCAGACAGATGCGATAGTCTTTTGAGTGCAAATGAGAAAAAAACAGTGACCTGATCTGTCTTAATATTCTGAGCACAAATGATTTCAATCAAATGCTG
Organism: Alosa pseudoharengus; assembly: GCF_046254945.1. Taxonomy (NCBI): domain Eukaryota; kingdom Metazoa; phylum Chordata; class Actinopteri; order Clupeiformes; family Clupeidae; genus Alosa; species Alosa pseudoharengus. Next base: position 36,861,019 of record NW_027468774.1, read on the forward strand.
CAGCATGCTTCGACTTGGCTGGAAATAAGACACAGAAAGTCCTGTGACTAACTCTATCTCTGAGGTTTTGATGTTGCACAACAAAGAAACCCAAAACCCAGTATTGACTGTTTTGACCTGCGATGCGCTTCAGTCTCAGCTTCTCCTGACAGGGTTGTCCAAATATCATCGACTGCATGGTGCTCCTGAGGCAGTGTTGTTTCTCTGCTCCTTACCTCAGAAAAGACACAGAGAAAAGATGAACAGTGTTCACAAACAGAGTATTTTTATTTTCATTTTTGTCTTGTTGTGATGAATCCATTTTAATCACAGGTTTTACTGGCCAAGAAAGAGAAATTAGAAAGGATTTTGCTATTTTTTTGCAAATCAGCTATAATACTATTTTGAACTGCTTTGAATTGGTGAGATCAAAGTAATACACATAAGAGCTAGACCACAGAGGTGGTCTGTAATTTGGGCTAAATGAGATAATTGACTTACATGATTGATTTGTGTAATTGATTGCAAATTTCAGCAATGCACTCTTGACCCCTTATGACCTGGTGGCTGCCCAGAGCTGCATGTGTCTCCTTTCGAGTGTGTTTCTACATACAGTATTGATCAGTATTTGGAGCGTTTCAGGGTTGTAATTGCATGCGTTTTAACATTGCGTTACAATGCAGACTGCCACCAGAATCTGTCTAATCAGATGAGCAGACTGATCGATCCGATTTCATATTGCTTCTTGGTTCTAAATAGTGTTACCATATCAGGCACACAAAAAGTGCAGCAAATAGCTTTTCTCGGTTTTCATTGTTGTTGTTGCACAACAAAGAAACACAAAGCTCAACATTGACAGTTCAATCATCCGTCGAGCTTCAGTCTTGGGCTCTTCCTGACAGGTTGTCCGAATATCATCGTGTTGGTTTTTCCATGGCTCTATAGTCCACACCTCAAATCACACAGATGAAAAATGACTCCCAGCCACTGTTTTTTACAGAGCCAGTGGTGTTTCTGTTGTTGAAGAAGCACACAGGGTTGTGACAGGGTTGTGATGTGTGTGTGAGTGTGTGTGTTTGTGTGTGCGTGCGTGCGTGTGTGTGTGCGTGTGTGCGTCCGTCAACTGGAGGTGGCAGTGGTGGTGCCCAAGTGAAAATGAAGTGATTACGAGCGCCACTAGCTCTTGGTCCCGATGGGACAAGACATGGTTCTGACCTTCAGTGACTAATGAGCCATAGTTTGATGTGTATTTGTGTGTGTCAGTGTGTATGTGTGTGCGTGTGTATGTATGTGTTTTTGTATGTGTGAGAGCAAAAGTTTCTAAGCTTGTATGCATATATGTGTGATTGCTCACATGTGTTTGTGTATGCATTTGTGTGTTTGTGTGTGTGTGTGTGTGTGTGTGTGTGTCCAGCCTGACGAGTTGACTGACATCCTGGAGATCAGCAACATTGTGTTCACCAGCATGTTCGTCCTGGAGATGCTCTTCAAGCTGTTGGCCTTCGGGGTGTTCGGCTACATCAAGAACCCCTACAACATTTTCGATGGGATCATTGTTGTCATCAGGTGAGTGTGGTCTTGTAGCCTTCTTCATAAACGACCTTTCATGAGAACTTTATTTTAACCAGGGCTTTCAAGGGAGGCTAGATCATAGTCATTCATAGCAACACACTTGAAAATACACAAATAAACAGTTTTTCAACCGTCACTGACTTTCACGCCAAGGGGCAACTAATCAGAGAAAAAACATTTTTGTGTAATAGAGCATGACGATGCTGATGGACAGCTTCACTGACACCATTTATGTGTCTTACCTCTGGGCGCGTCTTTTTAAATCTTGTCAACCATAACAATGTGGCCGTCACTTCTGCCCTCTATCTGATAGACTTTGAATTTGTGCCCTTCAGTTTGTGTGAGTGTGTGTGTGTGTGTGTGTGTGTGTACTGTATGTGTGGGTGGGTGTGTGTGTTAGTGTTGATTTATACGTCAGTGACGACTGATGTGGTCTGACGCAGAGCACACCTGCAGGGGTGAAAGGGCCAATGGGCTCGAGGTGTGTGTGTGTGTGTGTGTGTGTGTGTGTGTATGTGCGCGTGTGTGCGCGTGTGTGCGCGTGTGTGTGCGTGTGTGTGTTTGTGCATGACATCAGCGCATCCTCCGGGTAGCCACACTGCACAGTAATCATCTGTTGTGCCAGGAAAAATAGCTGACCTTGGCTCATGGGGTGCGCTTGTGTGATAGATTCATGTGCTGGGAGCTGCTGGCAGCCGTGGTGCCATGTGTGTGTGCCCAGTAGTGTGGAGGGCAAGATGTGACGTGCCGTACGCTGACTGGTGTACTGTGCAGTGATCGTTTGGTGGCTATTAGTCTGAGCTGAATTAGGAATAATATCAATTCAGACAGTGCTATGTGGTGGAAAAGGTGGACAAGTGTAGGCTGACGTAAAACATAAAAGGATATTTCATGTTATACACATAAAATGTACATACTCAGAATACAAGTCTCTCTAAACAGAGCACGTCTCTCCAGTCATAAAACAAATACATTTAAAGATATGATTGATGAATCGCCAGCTTTAACAGCCCAGCTTACTGATCTAGCAAAATATATTTCTCTGTACCTGTAGTCAGCTTTAGCCAAATGAAATTAGATTGTGCCCATTAACCTTGAAACAGGAATAAATTCTGCCTTCCAGGAACTACCTAAATGTCTGCTGGAGCTATAATACTTTGTCTCCTCTACACCAGAGTAAGAGAGACATTATCTCAATAAAAGCATTTTTTGTGTGTGTGTGTGTGTGTGTGTGTGTGTGTGTGTGTGTGTGTGTGTCTCTGTGTGTGTGCGTGTGTGTGTATTTGTCTGTGTGTGTGTGTGTGTGTGTGTGTGTCTGTGTGTCTGTGTGTCTCTGTGTGTGTGCGTGTGTGTGTATTTGTCTGTGTGTGTGTGTGTGTGTGTGTGTGTGTGTTTATTTGTGCATGTGTGCATGTGTGCGTGTGTGTGTGTGTGTTCGATCGGTAGTGTGTGGGAGATCATCGGTCAGGCGGACGGGGGCCTGTCCGTGCTGCGGACGTTCCGGCTGCTGCGGGTCCTGAAGCTGGTGCGCTTCCTCCCAGCGCTGCGGCGGCAGCTGGTGGTCCTGATGAAGACCATGGACAACGTGGCCACCTTCTGCATGCTCCTCATGCTCTTCATCTTCACCTTCAGGTCAGCGCAACGCCGCTCTGTGTGCGTCGTCTTGTTTTTGTGTCCAATATGGTCAGCTTCCCCCATGGTCATCATTTGTGTTTTTGTCTCTGTATATTCAACAATGTCACATTCCAATCGTTCGTTTAAAGGTGTTTAAAGGTGTTCCAGGGCTTTGGTGTCTTTCTGTGTGCCTCAGTGTGTGAATGTGTGTGTGGCTGTTTGCAGAGTGTGTAACCCAAGAGAGCGATACCATCATTACCATCCTGTGGAAATAAGATAATGCGAGAGTGAACACTGTAAGACACACATGTCTTTCATTTCACTTTTAAGATGAATAAGTGTATGGCAGAGTGCTCTGACTGACTCTCCCTGGTGTGTGTGTGTGTGTGTGTGTCTGTCGTTAAGTGCAGTGAAATCCTTCCATCTGATTACCCATAAATGCCATTCTGGCTATGCAATGTGCTCTGTGATGGACATTAACCGATCTGATAATGGGCTTTCTCCAGCCAGCCAGCCTCCCTCTCTGAGGGCTAATTGTTGCTCTCAAATTGCTCTTTTGGTTGATCGCTGATTATTTTTGTTTGTTTGTTTGTTTGTTTGTTTGTTTGTTTGACTTTCTGTTGCTCTTTCCTGCCACAGTATTCTTGGAATGCATCTGTTCGGATGCAAGTTCAGCACGACCACGGAGAACGGGGACACCATTCCGGACCGGAAGAACTTTGACTCTCTGCTGTGGGCCATTGTCACTGTGTTTCAGGTCAGAACCAACGGCTAACCAGAGCTGTTCCCCAGTTGCATGTAATCTCCACGGCATGAGTGTCCCTTTGACCTCCATTATGGCTCTGTCGCGAGGGAGTGGAGCCCCTTTGGCTTAACAGGGGTTAGGGGGGGTCACTTCTGTGACTTCTGGTGATCCTTCTGGAAGCCTCTCTCAGCAGCATCTGAGAGAATATGCCCCCACAACAGGGATCCCTTCTGCTACAGTGTGTTCTCTCTCTCTGTCTCTCTCTCTCCATCTATATATCTCTATCTTCCACTCTTCCTCTCCCTCTTTCTTCATCTATCTCTCTCTTTTTCTCCCTCTTTCTCTCTCTCTCTGTCTCTGCTCAGCTTCAGGCAGTGAGGGTGTTATTCTCCTGCATGGCTTGAGTTATCGCTGTGAAACAGTGAGCTTTGGCTGCTCCACTACCTCTCCCATCTCAGGCTCACGTGGGGATGATCACCTTTAATGCACTAAATGGATTGTCCTGTAGTTCTGCGCTCAGCACTTTATCCCGCCTCTTTTACCTCTCTTTCTTCCCCTCTTTATCTTTCTCCCTCTCCCTCTCTCTCTCTCTACCCCCCCTCCTCTCTCTCTTTCTCTGTTGAGGTGCTGAACTCACACTTTATCTCCCAGCATACTGCGTTAAGTGGAATTAGTTGGGCCGCTGCAAAAGCTTTTATTTGTCTTGAGGTATTATGGAGTCAGAAGGTTAAATTTTAGGATTGAGACTTACTTTCAGGGGGAATTAGACTTTCCATACTGTGGCGCTCACATTTACACAGTTACAGTTTTACACAATTTCTTTGGAGTGACTTTTATTCAGACGGATCTCGATACTTCAGACAGGGCCTGTAGGTCCTCAGGTCCCTCTGGTGTACAGCAATAGCAACGGTTCCCATTCCAGTCAGGACCGCTCTTGTCAAGCCACAACGTCGTCATAAACATGCCGCTCACCTGTCACAAAAAGTCCCGTTGTCTTATGCCCAGCGTCTCAGACTCCAACGGTGTGTTATGCTCCGTTGTGACACGAGTCATGTTTGATCACTACCACAGGACAACAAAAGCTGTTTGTTTCCAAATATAGACTATAATCTTGTACAATTTGGCATTGCTCCATTTCATGTGGAATTGTGTTAAAGTGACTTTTCACACAGTGGAACTAGCAGCTCGAGCTAGGTAAAACCAATTGTTTTCGTTTTTTTCCGTACCGACAGTACTCGGTGACCTCAAGAAACGCAGATCTATGTGAAAAATCGCCAGATTTCTCCTTTAAGTACTGACGATGTTATTTCTTCTGCTGATTGCCTCTGTAGATTCTGACCCAGGAGGACTGGAACGTTGTGCTGTATAATGGCATGGCCTCCACCACGCCTTGGGCTGCTCTCTATTTTGTGGCCCTGATGACCTTTGGAAACTACGTGCTGTTCAATCTGCTGGTGGCCATCCTTGTGGAAGGTTTTCAAGCAGAGGTAAAGGATGACAGCAGGAAAACTATAAATATATCAATACACACATACACACAGACACAGTCACGCACACACATATGAATAATTCACATAACTACAGACATATATCATAAATGTTGAATTGCTGTTGTTTTGTTTGACGTTTTGTAATTTACTGTATATTACTTATAATGTCTCAGAACCTGAGCCCACAGATCAGATTAAGAATAAACGATTGGAGATAAAACAAAATCTACATCTAAAGAATGTTCGAATCATCAAGGAATAATGAAGCGGAAAGATGACTGAAATATATGACACCATAGAAACACTCACTGAGCCATTTTACTTCATGACCACATCTCTGCATAACTGCAGTATGTGGAATGTTAGATTCTTACATCAGCAACCTTCAGTCAGATCAGATGTGCTATTTCAGGCGTGGTAGGGAGCACTGTGCTGTGCGGTGTGTTGCTTGTCTTGTCAGGTTTGGCGTGTGCTACAACACCGTGATTGTCAGCGCTGTCTCTGGCGCGGTGATAAATGTTAGGCCACCACCTGTCGTGTTTGCTCTCTGAGCGGCGCCGACATCCGTCAGCAAACCAGCGCTCAGCAGGAAGTGGAGAATTCTCCCCCCCCCCTGATACGCACGACTCCCCTCAGCTGTGTTTGATTGGCTGGCGGTCTGGTCATGGTCTCTGGGGAGCGCAGCTGCTTTCCTGCAGGGTGTTATGGGTCAGCGCCGGTTCCCCTCCACCCACTTGTCACCCAGGAGCCTAGCATTAGAGAGGGAACCTCAGGTGCTGGAGGTGTGTGTGTGTGTGTGTGTGTGTGTGTGTGTGTGTGCGTGTGTACCACTTGTGTATGTGTGTATGTATCTGTGCATGTGTGTGTGTGTGTGTGTGTGTGTGTGTGTGTGTTTGTGTGCATGTGTGTGTGTGTCTGAGGTAAGTGCAGGATGCTTATTAATGCCACAGGGGTGTCAAGGCCAGAGAGCGTGACTGCAACTGTGTCCAAGTCTTTCAGCATTCTCGCCTGGCTGATTCTCCTCAGAATAATAACTCTATAGTTGTCTTCGTGGCCGGTCAGACGCTTCGGACTTTCCACATGGATGTGCCGTCACCCCCCAGGCATGGACTCATCTCCTGCTTGTGTTGCTGCTCTCACAGGGGGACGCCTGTGAGAAGTCCGAGGCCGACGACGAGAAGAGGTCTTCCAATTTCGAAGAGGAGGAGAGGGTGGACGAGCTACGAGACAGAGGTAAACCCACCAATCAAATCCCTCCACTTATCATCATCACCTATCCGCCCACCAGACTTTTGACCTATCAGAAGGTTCCACCTAAACACCCCTCAGCTAACACACACTTCTACATCGGTCTGCACATTCAGTGCATTATATAGACTATGCCACAGGCTGTCCTTCTCTGTCTCTCTGTCCACACACACACACACACACACACACACACACACACACACACACACACACACACACACACACACACACACACACACACACACACACGGTCTAGTACATCATATAGATTGTGCTGCAGACTCTCTCTATTTTCCTTTTCTTTTGTCTTTTTTGGTCTCCCCCCTTCTCTTCTTCTCTCTCTCTCTCTCTCTCTCTCTCTCTCTCTCACACACACACACACACACACACACACACACACACAGACACACAGACACACACACACACACAAATGGTTGAGGGGTGTTATGAAACAAGTCCCGTCTGTCTGGTACAGGTTGCTGCACAGCATGATGAGATATGTGGAGACACAGACAGGAAGATACACACAAACACACACACACACAGAAACACACACACACACACACACACACACACACACACACACACACACTCACACGCACACACACACTTACAGCCCAACACAGGCAGCACCCAACAGCCCATAGCATTAAACTAAAACTGCACACGCACATACACACACACACACACACACACACACCTCCAGCACAACAGGCAGCACCCAACAGCCCAATGTTGTAATGTGTATACTAATAGTCAGACCAGATTATATCATTATGGTCTCAGGTCATTTTGCATAATGTATTTTATCACTCAACCTGCCTACTTATAACTGCACCCCCTGGTCAGTTTACTGATGCTGATGTTAAACACTGTACTGTTTAACAACGTATGCATAGTGATTACACAAGACAGAATAATACCTTATAATTACTTTTAACGTGACAAAGCCTGTCATTGATTGCTTTAAGTAAAGTGTAAAAATGCCCACACCAGTATAAAATATCATAGGCAGGCATAAAGCAGTATAGACTAATTAAGATGTTGCATTGTGTTATGAATGTATGCACAAGTCGTTATAAAGATGACGTTATAGAGATGATAGAAAGTGTTACCCAAATGGTATAGAAATGTTGTGAAGGGTTTCTGTTGCAGAGTGATTTCAGACACGACATGAATGTGAAGTGCAGCGTGTAATGTTGTATTTGAGCAGTGAGTGGTTTAGTGTCCATCCTGAGGATTATTCCTGAGAACTACAGTAAAAAGTTTTAGGTCAACATCAGTGCGTTGATGTTTAGATAATTTCCATAAGCTGTCATCTGCTCAGCTCATTTCAACCAAACCATTAGGCTGTGGATATTCTGACACCACTGTCTTTGTAAGTGATTACTCCAGCAAAGGCTTTGAACTAGTGTCACTGTTCGAGATGAGGATGTGTAGTGATCCGTGACCTGAAGAGTGTCCTTTTTAGCTTCCCTGTGAGTGCTGATGAGGACAGATCTTTGGCCTGTCCTGTCGGCTAAGTCGGTCAGTTCTGGCCCAAAGCTGTAGTGGTGTGGGGGATGTGGCATCACATTGAATGTGTGGTTGGGTTTGTTGCTCTGGATCTGTGGATAATCAATCAAATGAATTGATTAATCGTCACTTTTGACTTTCAACAATTTGGAAAACAACATAGTCACTGTTTAACAGTTTTATTGCCGCATTGCGTTTGGCAACAATGTTTTTGTTTTGTCTTGAGTTATAAATCCAGTACCCTTTGCTTTACAGTGGTAACTGTTCTATACATTACTGTTCAATTTCAATTCAATTTAATTTACTGTTAATTATTTCAAAGTTAAGCAAATGCATGAGGTTTTCAAAATCATTGAGTAATAAATAATTGTGATTGCAATTATTGACCAAATTATTGTGATTGTGGTAAATAATTGTGATTGCAATATTTACCAAAATAACCAGGATTGTGAGTATTGCCATAATTAAGCAGCCCTAAGATGCTGTGAGTCTCTCTTGATCAGTAAATTCTCATTGATAATTTACTGATCAATATTCACAATACTGATCACTTACCCTGCTGAGTCTGGGTGCAGGTCATCTTATGTATGGGACAACATGCTGTTGTAGACATTCAGGTGTTTTACTCTTTGGAGAAACTGCAGGGTAAGGGTGCTTAAACGTGTACACCTATAAATGTCCCATAGTACTCTTACAAGAATAGGACAAGAGCACACTCACGCACACTCACTCTTACATACTCTCGCACACTCTCTCTCTCTATTCCTCTCTCTCTCTCTTTTCCTCCCTCTCTCTTTCTCTCTCTCTCTCTGTCTCTCACACACACCCACGGCTGGGTGCACACACTGCGCAGCCAGGCGGACAGTTCAGGCTGTGGAATGGCAGCCATAAAACCAAAGGAACTGGCTCCCTGAAGCCACATTGAAAGTGTGCTCTCCCACTCGCTCCACATTTGCAAAAATGACAAGCGTGAACGTCATCATGCTCACACACGTTCACTACCATTAACTTTAACTACTGCTCCTACTGCTGCTTGGCCACTCCCCCCACATAGACACAAACACACAGATAGAGATAGATAGATAGATACTTTATTGATCCCCAAGGGGAAATTAAAGGTCTCAGTAGCATACAGACATCACACACAACATGCACTTACAGCAGAAAAAGTAATATACCGGTACATATAAAAAAAGCTCCACTGTACAATAGAGACAGTAGAAGATAAACATGATACTAAAATACTAAATACTAAATATACTATATAAACTAAATCAAATATCAAATATTAACATAGTGTGCTTAAAGGTGCCATGTGTAAGAATTGAGGTAAAAATATCCAAAAAATGAGCTACACGCATCAAAAGAATGAGAAGAAATAAGGGCGATGGTGTCATTAAAAAAATGACAAGGTATAGTGCTGCAGAGATATCAACCTGAATTAGCATGCTAAATTACTAGCCACAGCCCGACAGGTGTCATAATACCAGTTTCGGCCATGGGAGGCGGTATGCAGCCAAACTGCAATACACGTGTCTCGGTTGTTACTCTAGGGTAGACCAACTCACTTTCTGGAGGTATACTGCCCCATTTTTTATGGAATGTGGAGTATGAATTGATTTTTTGGCAGACATTACACATGGCACCTTTAAGGATGATCAAGCATGACAGGGCAGGGACTGAGCCTGTAATTCATAGTGCAGCTGAGGGTGATCGCCTTCTTTGTTGTCCCTGTCAAGGGTGCCATGGTCGTGGACCCCTCAACCCTCAAAGGGTGGGGATAGTAATATGGACATATAAGAGAATAATGTATAACGTAGACAAGATCATATAACAAAACTATGTCAGTGCAAGAATAGGTTGAGGTAAAAGGGTTACAGCCATTGGTCAAGTGTTGAGTATAAGGTATTAAGCATCAAGTATGGCCACAGTCCAGGGGGGAGGGAGGGGTTGTGCAAATCTGCTAATATAGCATGTAATCAGACTATGCAGAGAAGTCACACATTCAGACACACACACTCTTTCTCTCACACACACACATACACACATGTACATATGCACACACTCTCTCTTTCTCTGTCTTTCTCTCAACCCCCCCCCCCCCCCATCACTACCATTTACTTTAACTACTGCTCCTACTGCTGCATGGTAACTCCACCCCTACACAACACACACACACACAAGCACACAAACACTCTCTCTTGCTATCTCTCTTAATGATGTCAGATCACTATGTCAGGATGTTTGCAGGCTGTTGGGTGCTGTCTTAGTTGTGCCTGGTGAGCTGGAGGTATGTTTGTGTGTGTGTGTGTGTGTGTGTGTGTGTGTGTGTGTGTGTATGCTTGTGCATGCGTGCGTACAGCAGTTTCAGTTTAATGTCACGCTCTCTGCTCCACCTCTCCCCCTCTCTGCAGAGCTGAGGATGCTGATGATGTCGGCCAATGGGCATGTGGACCCCCGAGGCTCGCTGGCGCCCCCTATCATCATGCGCACGGCTGCCACCCCTATGCCCACGCCCAAGAGCTCCCTGGGGCCCGAGTCCATGCTAGGCTTTGGGGACTCCCGTCGCGGGAGCGGGGCGTCCATTGACCCCAACACTTACGACCAGAGGTCCCTGGTATGTGGAATCATATTTGTTTATTTTTTTCATCAGTGAATAGGTCTTGATTTTGGAGGAATGGGACAAAGGGGTGTGAACCTCTTCTATATGTGATGGGATCTGGGAAGACACACCTCAAGGTGAACTCAATAATCGTTATATCAATAATCTATAATCAATAAACCTCTCTGGTGAAATTTCACCAACTTAAGGTTCTGATACCACCCTACTGTAGCAACATACCATCTTTGCAAAATCCTGGTTGTTGCTAGGATGGTGTCATAATCATAAGTTGGTGAAATTTCACCATGTGTTGGGTTTTCCCAGATCCCATCACATATATGAAATGAGATTATGGATAATGAAATATATACCAGATTATGGAATAAACTGTAAATGTAGCTTTGCTCCATGTATGTGTATGTATTAGTGCAGTTGTGCTCAGTGTATGTGAGAGGCTCTGAACATTTGAAATTCTGACTTTGATTTGGGAAATGCCACAAGGAAAAGTGATTTTCACTGTCAGATAGCCCTCAGAATCTAAAGCAGTTTATAGTTTTGTAGAGGCCGAGACCTGTGCTCTCCATGGGAGCTGAAATCTGAGGACACACTGTACAGTAGTTCCTGTGTGTGCCTCACTGGACGACTTCATGTTCAAGGGCACTCACCTGCCTATGTGATAAAGTGAAGTGCACTTTTGAAGTGGGAAAAAAATGGGGTATTTCATGTATGCTTGTGCCCTGTTCAGTCAGTTCAGTTTCAAGTGTGCTAACCAGCCTCTAACAAAACCGGAGTACACTTTTTAAGTAGTACAAAAATATTTTGTTGGCAGAGTGTAGCATGTAGAATGTTCCAGTTACTTTTGATGTGCACAACATACACCAAAATCAGGAATACTGGAACTGTATACAGAGCTTTCTTTAGACAGGCTATCCTTTAGATGCATAGTTCAGAACTGCACACAAGCTACTGTATTTGAAATTAATGACCCTTAGGACTGTCACTTGGTGTCACTGTATATCTAGGGCTACTCATGCCAGGAATTAGTCCCACACTTGTGCTCTGGCTGTGGTCTGTGTCTGTAAGTGGCTCTGCTCTCCGTCCGTCCCCCACACAGACCAGCCCTCGGCGGTCCCCGTGCCACCCTCGTGGGCCGGGCAGCAACTGGGGCAGCCGGCGGTCCAGCTGGAACAGTCTGAGCCGCGCTCCGAGCCTCAAGAGGAAGGACACGTCCGGGGAGTGCGAGTCGCTCCTCTTGGGGGAGGGCCGGGGGAGCTTCGAAGACGACGATGGGGGCGCGGGGGGTGCGGGGAGGCCAGGGACCGCCGGCGGAGGCCCCGGGTCCCTGGACTTCCCAGACATCCAGCTTGGCTCGGGCACATACCAATCGGGGGAGTATCACGACTGCAATGGGCGCGTGCTACACATCCCTCCCGGCGTCGGCTCCGACCTGACTAGGGAAGACTCCAACACCGATGAGGACCTGGAGGATGTGAGTGACGTCAGGCATATATGAACATGCATGTGTGCATACTCATACTCATAATGAACACATGATAATTACATACAAATAAATAGACCCATGTACATGCTGTACTACTAATAATATAATCAACACACACACACACACACACACACACTCTCTCTCTCTCTGCGCCATGGTCGTGTTGTCTTGGGCAGCAGTGCCGTCCTGACTAGTCCCATCCCATGAGTCGGACGGAGAGGAGAGGCATTGTCACATTGTGGTTGATATGCCATGACACACTAAGCGCAGACTTTAATAGTGTTTCCGTGCGACAGCGAGAGTGACCTCTGGTGCTGGAAGCGATGGTATCAGGGGCCACTGCACAGCACTGGAGCCTGTGGTGGCGCTTGAGTTCAGAGAGCTGTGCAGTGGAGTGGGTGAA
>NW_027468774.1:36878687-36888687 GCF_046254945.1 Alosa pseudoharengus
TTGATAATGATACTATGGTCCAGATGGAACCTTCTGGAAAAAACGGCAAAGGGAACCAGCTCGGCTTGTAGATATTAGGGAAGTAGCCCTGAGCACCTCACTCCTACTCACCCTCACAACCCCCCTTCACATAACCCAACACACACACATACACACACACTCCTCTAGGCAAGAGACCCACCAGCAGCATTAGCGGGAGATAAGCGACTCCCCTAAGGCCCCATAAACACCGCTCTCGCTGTCTGTCCTAATCAACGGCATACAGAGAGGCTACCCAGAATTCATTCTGTTCCACCCCCCACCCCTCCCCACCCCCCAGCCCCCTCGAGAGCTAAGCTCTCAGTTACTGGCGGCCATTGCAGTACATGATTCAATGAATAAAGGATCGTCCACGTATCATGCATGGGCACACTTGTGTGTGTGTGTGTGTTTTGTGGGTGTGTGTGTGTATATCGAGGGGAAGTTGACTGGCATACAGGCCACAGCCTGACTAATGGTGCCGCTCATAATGTGTGACAGCTTTATCCACACCTGTCACACTCCTCCCCGGGACCATTTATTCAGCCAACGGATTAATGGCAGCTCTCATCACGAGCTACGCAATGTCACTCGCGCGCCGGCCCTTAGATCATCTCGCTGTCCCAGATACGGTTAACGCGGTGCGGGGACTCCCTTCTTTTCCCTCCCTAAAGAGACACGGAGAGGGATTGATGTAAAAGCATAACCAGATGTACAGGGACTCGGAGGGGAATTTGTATTGCTTAATGGCTACCCCACCGCTTTAGTGCTGAATTTCACTAGAACAAAAGCAAAGCTACTAAGATGCTACGAGGTGCTTCTCGTAACCCATAACTAATACCTTTTCTCATGGCTTCTCACATATCTAATGAAACACCCCCACTTTTACTGATCATAAATATTTGTTTTAGTTAGGGGACAGGTTTTTACTCGTAATCCAATGAATGGCTCCATTGACCAATTAATCATAGCTTTATGCATGCGCAAGGCTGCAGTATAGATGGGTTGCAAGTGGCCTCTCTCCTCTCATGTGGTAAGTTTGTATTTACCAGTAAACATGCTAAACATGGCAGACTCAGAAGGATGGATTAAAAACAAATGCTTTCAAAAAAAGTGTCACTTTTACCATTTCTTGCACTTTAAAAGAAATGAATGTCTTCAGTGTGGCTTACTGCACAAAGCCACTGTACACTGTCCAAACCTCTCACCCATGTCTCATTGTTAAATCTTTTGGCAAACGTAGCTAACATTGTACAGTCAACGTTCTGTACGTACAGTAGGACCCCAAACAAACAAAATACACGTTTTTCACATGGACAGCCAAAGACAGTCATGTTTACACTGGCATGGTCAGTTTAAGACAGGTGCATGCATGGAAGGCAAAGAGACAGCACAGAAGAGTCGGAGAGACACACACACACACACACACACAAACTATTTTAATTTGACCTCTGACCCCACTTAAGTAGTTGACCCCTCTTCTGTGGTGTCTGGCCGTATGGCGAACATGCTTTGATTCTCGCTGCCTGTTCCCCAGTGTGACTGTGTGCACGTGCCTGTCTGTGCTGACAGCTGCTTTTGTCATGTTCTGTTTGTGTTTGTGTGCGTGTTTGTGTGCGTGTGTGTGTGTGTGTGTGTGTGTGCGTGTGTGTGTGTGTGTGTGTGTGTGTGTGTGTGTGTGTGTGTGTGTGTGTGTGTGCGCGTGTGTGTGTGTGTGTGTGTGTGTGTGTGTGTGTGCGTGTGTGTGTGTGTACAGAGGCTCAGCAGAGGCCCTACTACGAGGACTACCATCCGGTCCGCCTCTACATCCATATGCTGTGCACAAACCACTACCTGGACCTGTTCATCACCTGCATCATCGGCATCAACGTGATCACCATGTCCATGGAGCACTACGAGCAGCCCGGGGTCAGTTGCGTGCGGCTACTTCCTGTTTTAAACCTCTGCCCTCCCCTCTGTTCCTTCTCCCTGTTGTCTCCCATTTTGTTTCCCTCGCTTGAATCTCTTCAATCATCATGTCTTTTCTTCCATCCTGTCTTTTCCTCCCTCTTTCATTCCTTTCTTTTTCTCGTTCTTCCGTCTCTCGCTATGGTGTTCTCTCTTTTACGTTCTGCAGTCTTTTCTGCGTGGTTCACTGCCACGATTCATTTCCCGTGTCCCACATTGTGTCTCACTGAGCCTTAAACGAAACGTCTCTCTGTTTCTCTGCAGTACCTTAACAAGGCTCTGGCGTACTGCAACTACGTCTTCACCGCCTTCTTCGTCATCGAGGCCCTGCTCAAGCTCATTGCGTTCGGGCTCCGGCGCTTTTTCAAAGACAGGTACAGAGCCGAGCAGTCGTCTGTGCTCAGCACGTGGAAGAGCCGACAGTGTGCCATGGGGACTGTCCGTCCCCAGATCCATCCCTTTATGAAGGACACGAGACAAACAAAAACATGCATTCAGTTAGTTTGCACAGGCCTTTGCTAGTGGATGGTTCTTTCTAAAATGTTGTTGTGTCTACATGAACTTTCAGAGACTAATCTTAGGGAAAAAGCACAAAGAGATGCTTCTTCCATTTAAAATGGACTCGCTGTGGCGTCTCCTGAGGCTGGTCCTAAAAGCTTTGCCATGTTCCTCACCATGCTTTGTTATGGCGGCTCTGAAGCCCTTAGTCTCTGCTCCTCTTGTTCTGAGGCCCTGTGGTTGTAGAACCGTCACCTTGTATCACACCACTAGCCCTCCCATACCACACACACACACACACACACACACAGACACACACAGACACCACCCTCGAGTGTAGTGTAGTGTAGTGTACGTATGAGTGGTTATGTGTTTCAAGCTCACTGCAGTGTTCACACAGTGGCAAGTCAAAAAGTCAAACAGCTGCATAAAACATGTGGTGCTGCTGAGATCAGCAGTCAGACAGTCGGAGACCAAAGGATCAAATGGTTACACTTTACCTGAAGGTATCTACATAACAGTGACATGACACTGTCATGAACATTTCATAAACATGTCATAAACGTTTATGACATAACGCTTCTGTCATTCGGTTTTTGTCATGACAAGTTAGGTTTAGGGCTAGGATTAGGGTTCATGTGTCATGACAGTGTCATGTCACTCTTATGTAGATACCCTCAAGTAAAGTGTTACCGATCAAATTAGTTGAACATAAACACACACTTTATTAAGACAAGATTATGTGTGTTCAGTTATTAGAAACAACACAAGATCCATGTATTAGGGGAATTACATACAATTGAAAATGTATGAAAATGTTCAGAATTATATGCCTGCTAGCATGGACAGTTACAGCAGAGTGAAGAGCTTTTTGCCTCAGACAAATTTTAATTTTAAATCAGCTTTAATATCTTATATAATATGATAATATCTTAACACATACTGTGCCCTGTATCCTGTGTTAGATCATGTGTCATGTCAAAGCATTAGTCCCCAGTCTCTGCGTTTCCAGTTGTAGACAATTGTATTATTAATGAATGTGACAGCACAGTTTAATGATCTCTGGCTCAGTTGTGCATAATGCATTAAATTGTTCTGTTTAACTGAATCATGGCGACCCTGGATTTGACTAAAACATTAGTTTCAATTAGGATAAATAGAATTAAATTAGATGAGATTTGATACCCAGATTCTCATCACTACACTTTCATTACTAAAACAGTCACATTTGAATGTTGTAGACATTTAGGAACCAGACACATTCAATTAGCCATTGACTAGGATTAATTTAGCATGCACTCCATTATCAATGTAATTACACACACACACACACACACACACACACACACACACACACACACACACACACACACACACACACACACACAAACACAAACTTTGTTATGGCTAAATGTTTACATGCTTAGTTGGGAAAAGCTTGCATAAATGTATGTAGCAATCTGACATGTGTATGTTGCACATGTAAACACATTTGTTATTGCCACCCTGATAGATGGAATCAGCTGGACTTGGCCATCGTGCTTCTGTCCATAGTGGGGATCACACTCGAGGAGATCAACATGAGCGCTGCCCTTCCTATCAACCCCACCATCATACGCATCATGAGGGTCCTGAGGATCGCCAGAGGTAACGGCACGCCCCCCCCCCCCTCCCCACACACACACACACACCCACCAACTCACCGACACCACATGCTTCCATCACAATCACACCTCAGAGTGAATTAGTACACACAAGGGACTTAGTTTCAGCTGATGAAGTCTCGCTAGCATTACAATCATTATAAAGACCATACAACATAGAAGTTATAATATTGACAGTGGCATCAGGCCCTGGGTGGTGTCGTCACCAGCGCTGGACAGCGTGTAGTATCAGGAGCATAAAAGTTAATGGGGGGAAATAAACAGTGAAAGTGTCTGCGGGTGCCTCACTCTCACTCTGTGCAGATTGAATTGGCTCACCTCTTTGAACACAATGGAGGAGTAATTGGGAACCTGAGGTGTTGATTGCGTAGGGGTGATATGTTGAGATGGCATGGTTCCACCGTGGTTTTGTTTTGCATGAAATAGTGTATGTGAAAGAGGTCTGTGTAAAAAAAGCCAGAGAATGTTCTGGGTTATTGATAAGACTGAGTTTGCTGGCTTGGCTGAATTGCCTTTGTTGATTATATTTATGTAATTAAAGGGGAACTATGCAGGTTTTTTAGCTTAATTTACCTTAACTTAACAGCGTCATTGGAATGGTTATATGACTTTTTTCAGGGGTTAGCAGGGAACCGTCGCAACTCTGCCATCATTATGTTAAGCCCGCCCACTGACTCTATACATGATGTGATATGCCTGATCGAAGTTTCATTTTTCCAGCTCGCAAGCCAACGGAAAGTTGCTACTGTAGACTACCCTGGCTGCAAATTACATTTGCTGCCGCTAGGGTGCGTCTAGATTTCTGGGCTAGTAATGGTGCAGAAGTAGTTGAATTATCTAAAACTTTCAGTTTGAGCATATAAAAAAAAGAGGAGGCGACATCATTGCTGTAAAGCAAAGCATCCATTGTGAATGGATGAGCAGGCGATCTTAAGAGTGGGCAGACTGACTGATGTGATGAAATGGTGCTCAAATGTGACCCATTGTTCTGGACTTGTGTTCCCACAGTGCTGAAGTTGTTAAAGATGGCCACAGGCATGCGGGCTCTGCTGGATACTGTGATGCAGGCTTTACCTCAGGTATATCCACCTGTGTGTGTGTGTGTGTGTGTGTGTGTGTGTGTGTGTGTGTGTGTGTGTGTGTGTGTGTGTGTGTGTGTGTGTGTGTGTCTTAATTTAAACCCATACATGCTATAAGATCCAGGTCTAAATTGGATCCATTGTATCTGTATGAGCAAGAATGCTTTGTTACGTGAACAGAACTTTAATGTGTCAAGAGTGTGATGTGTGTGTGTGTGTGTATGTGTGTGTGTGTGTGTTAGAGAGAGAGAGAGATAGAGAGAGAGAGGAGAGAGAGAAAGAAATATGATAATGTATCTTTTATTATCAGCTTTCCTTGATTATTATTCTGTACACCTCAGTGCATCTGTGTGTCTATGTCTATGTGTGCATATGAGTGTGTGTGTGTGTGTGTGGTGTGCACTTGCACATCCTCATGATTGATAGCTCAATATACTTAAACTAACTCCTTTCTCTATCTCTCTCTCTCTCTCTCTTTTTCTCGTAGGTGGGGAATCTGGGCTTGCTGTTCATGCTGCTCTTCTTCATTTATGCGGCGCTCGGAGTGGAGCTGTTCGGGAAACTGGGTCAGTTCCGCACTCCCATCCCGCCCCATCCTCCCCACCTCCCCTTTCCCCCTGATCACGCACACTCAGCCCAGCGCTGCTCAGTGCTTTTCCTAGCAGCAGGGGCTCAGTTCTCTTATTTCCTCTGGTTTAAAGCAGGGAGATGGTGTTGCCATCTTGAACTTGCTGGAGCTCAAAGGCCAGTTGTCTTAGATAGACACATGCCAACGCTTTCTCTTCTCTTCTCTTCTCTTCTCTTCTCTTCTCTTCTCTTCTCTTCTCTTCTCTTCTCTTCTCTTCTCTTCTCGTCTCTCCTCTTCTCTTCTCTTCTCTTCTCTTCTCTTCTCTTCTCTTCTCTTCTCGTCTCTCCTCTTCTCTTCTCTTGTCTTCTCTTCTTTTCTCTTCTCTTCTCTTCTCTTCTCTTCTCTTCTCTTCTCTTCTCTTCTCTTCTCTTCTCTTCTCTCCTCTTCTCTCCTCTTCTCTTCTTTTCTCTTGTCTTCTCTTGTCTTCTCTTCTTTTCTCTTCTCTCCTCTTCTCCTCTTTCAGCAGCCAGTGCAGCTTTTCAGAGGAAGGAAGCAAAGAAAGAGCTCAGGCAATCATCTGGAGAATTGACCAAGTGTATCCCGTACTGATAGAGGCTTTCTCTCTCTCTCTCTCTCTCTCTCTCTCTCTCTCTCTCTCTCTCTCTCTCTCTCTCTCTCTCTCTCTCTCTCTCTCTCTGTGTGTGTGTGTGTGTGTATGTGTATGTGTGTATGTATGTGTGTGTGTGTATGTGTGTGAGAAAGAGAGAGATAGAGAGAGAGAAATAGAGAGAGTGTGTGTTGTGTGTGAGAGAGAGAGAAGAAAAGAGAGAGGAAAAGAAAGCAAAGAGAGATGAAGTGTGTGTGTGTGTGTGTGTGTGTGTGTGTGTGTGTGTGTGTGTGTGTGTGTGTGTGTGTGTGTGTGTGTGTGTGTGTGTGTGTGTGTGTGTGTGTGTGTGTGTGTGTGTGTGTGTGTGTGTGTGTGTGTGTGCGTGTGTGTGTGTGTGGCCACCCCTGAGGCTTGATCAGGCTCCTCTGTGTGTAGGCTACTCTCTATCCCTCCTTTAAGGCTTGGCACCATCGGTTGAAATGACAGGATTAAGCTTCTGTTTCTGAAGGGCAGGCTAACTTTGATTAATCCCTTGATTCTCTACCCAGAACCAGAATCAATGCTAATCACCATGATTCTCATCACCAAGCATCCAGCCCCACTCCTGCTTACACTCTCCTCTGTTGTGGAGAATTAAATGCTTGTTTTGTGGCATTTGATGCCTGTCTCCTTACTCAATAATGATGCTGACGTGATGAGCATCCGATCCATTCGACTGCAGTTGAATGACTAATTGTTTTCACAAGGCGTTTCATTATGATGCTTTATGTTCCAGAATGCACCGATGAGAACCCGTGCGAAGGCCTGAGCAGACACGCCACGTTCGACAACTTTGGCATGGCCTTCCTGACTCTCTTCAGGGTGTCCACGGGGGACAATTGGAATGGCATCATGAAGGTAATTCTGCTCCTGCCCGAAGACAAATTTGTGTTTTGAACTTTATTTTAATGCCTAAAGAATTCAAGATGGTCTATATGCATACATTTATACAAATCATATGAGTGTTTCTCAGGAGGATTTAAATGCATTATTTGGTTTTAGGTTTTAGGGAAAATGCAACCAGATGAATGGATTATTTACAATATCATCATATTTGTATTATTATATGAACACAATATCAGTTATTGCTTTCTTGAAATATTCAGACACCCCTAACTGTCTGTATTGACACTTAGGACCATTTTCAAAGTCAAAGTCAAAGTCAAAGTCAGCTTTATTGTCAATTTCTTCACATGTTCCAGACATACAAAGAGATCGAAATTACGTTTCTCACTATCCCACGGTGGAGACAAGACATATTTTACCAATTTTAAGTCCACAGACAAACATAACATTCAAGTAAACAAAAAAGTAAGTAAATAAGTAAATAAGAGGGCACATATAATGAAAAAATAAGAGCAGCAAAATTTGGTTGAAATTGTGCATAGACAGTCAATAAAATAAAATACTAGTGCAAAGTCAGGCCAATAAGAGGCTGAGGTAGTTCTGTTTGACCTAAGTAAGAAATAAAGTGGCATAGTGGTGCAAGTTATGTAAGAGCAGCAGAAGTGTTGTGTTTTCAGGACAACAGCAACAAGTTGCAAAGTGTACAAGTGTGCAAGTGGAGTGGTGCAGGCGGCCATTGTGGGTCCAATGTCCAGGATGTTATGTAGCTGAGGGTGGAGGGGGGAGAGGAGGGAGAGAGTTCAGCATCCTAACAGCTTGGTGTATGAAGCTGTTGGTCTGGTAGTGCGGGAGCGCAGGCTTCTGTACCTCTTCCCAGAGGGCAGTAGATCAAACAGATTGTGAGCGGGGTGACTTGCATCACTCACAATTTTGGTCGCCTTGCGGGTGAGGTGGGTGGTGTAAATGTCCTTCAGGGAGGGGAGTGAAGCACCAATAATCCTTCCAGCTGTGTTCACTATGCGCTGCAGGGCTTTCCTGTTGTATTCAGTGCAGCTTCCGCCCCACACAGCGATACAGCTGGAGAGGATGCTCTCAATGGTGCCTCGGTAGAATGTGGTCATGATGGCTGGTGGAGCACTTGCTCGCCTGAGTTTTCGCAGGAAGTACAGGCGGCGCTGAGCTCTCTTCGCCAGTGATGCAGTGTTTAAAAAATGGGTAGGCCTAGCTTATGAAGGAAAGACCTCTAGGCCTATATAATCCTGTACGTTATGGTACAGTAGGCTACTGTACGTTTCCAATATGACCCAGGGTAATATGCTGATTTAGTCTACAAAACAGAGGACTAAATTAAGCGTGATATGTCATGTAGGCTTAACGTTTCTTTTAGGATAGGCTATGTTTTTGCTGAAAAAGTACCCTAGTTCGCCGATCATTATTCATTCATTCTGCATATCTTTGCTATCGTTTTCTTTCAATAATGTCCAATGGCTTAAACATTGTCCGTTATTGTTTGCTTTAGGCCTACCTTTATATTTTAGCCTACATTATTCAACTCACGTACTGTCATCTGATATTGGGCACTGCCAGTCAAAAAAAGCAAACAGGTGCGCGCTCTGCACCTCTTTACACAACTCCGACGCAACACTAAATATGAAGATAACTTCCGTCCCTTGGTTGTGTAGGCTATATATGATATAGAATATCTATAGCCTACATTGTATAGCTTACATTCAAATATAACCTTTCTGTTACGAAGCTGGGAATAGGCCTATGAGCGCAAATTAGGATGTAGTGGAGGCTAAACGCGAGTAAACACAGTTTATCCACCTCTGAAATTTCAGAAATAGAGTTTAGGCCTACCCACCTCTTATTAGAGTTTATCCACCTCTCAAAAGAGTTTATTCACTTTTAACATTCAAAACTGTATTATCCAATACTATCCTATATTCCCAATACTGTACAATAACCTCCATCATTATCAAACATGTTCTGAATGCCTTTTAAAAAAATCCGATACCGCATGGCACAGTCCACCTCACCGAGATTGCAGAATTCATAGTTCACCCACCTCTTATTTTACCACATCCCTGGCACAAATGTACTTTTCCTCTCCTAAACGAGGGCAATTGGACATTTTATGGTCAATATTAGATTGGTGAGAACACTAAATATACTAGATCACCTGTAAGAATGTTTCAATCATTCTATCGTAGGTCTTGGTGTTTTTTTTTAGATATTATTAAATAAGTAGGCCTAAGCTATACGTTTTTTCACTTTCTTAAGTGGGCTATAGTTCTCATTAGCAGTTTTATGCTAAACCATGAAACATTAAGCTGCGTCCAAAAACGTCTTTAAAAATCTTCTGATATTGATCATGCATATGGCAAAGAAACACATGAGATCGTTGGTCTTGGAATTTTGATCGCACTTAGACCTCAGATTACTTGCAGTACCCCGGCATTACCACAAGGAAATGGTCGTACGTCAAGTTTGAACCTGACGTGGAGATAAGCACTTTTCCACGTCAAAGACGGTTTTTATAAATCTGAGCGTTGGCATGGATTTGAGCGTACTCAAATCTGTGCGTAAGAACGCTTTATAAATGAGGCCCCTGGACAGTGGCGTAACAAACCAATGGTGGGCCCAGGTGCGAGAGCGCTACGCAGGCCCCATATCGACGAACTTTGGCCCAGGATGAATTAGCTCTGATACATGCAATACATTAAGGGTGACT
>NW_027468774.1:36893687-36904226 GCF_046254945.1 Alosa pseudoharengus
GGCTCCATGTTCGACTCGACCGACCCCACCGACGAGGAGGTGCGCTACATCAACAGCGGCGCCAAGCTGTGGTCGGCGGGCGGAGGCGCGGCGGCGGTAGTGGCGCCAGGGGGGGCCGAGGAGGCGCGCAGCCACTCGCTCTCGCCCTACGCCTCTGCCCCCGTGGGCTCCTCCCTCCAGCTGGCCAAGAACTGCGGCAGCGCGGCCAGCCTGGCGGCCCACAGGGACAAGGAGCTGAAGAAGTTCTTCAGCGTGGACACCAAAGGCTTCCTGGACAAGCCGCCGCCGCCGTGCGCCGTCGGCGGGGACGACTTGCGACGCCACTCCATCGAGTTCTGCCCCTCGATGGAAGACGCCGATGAGGCGTTCGACCAGGCGCTGGCGGAGATCCGGCACCCGCCCATGCGTGGCCAGTCCCTCCACATCCCCCGGAAGAAGAAGACGAGTCCCCCCTGCATCTCTGTGGAGGCCCTCCCGGAGGCCGAAGCCAGCCCCGCGCCGCGTAAGGCCAGCGCGTCTAAGAGCAGCACGCTGTTGCGCAGACGGACGGCCTCGAGCGAACAGACGCAACTGCAGACGCAACGCGACTCCGTGGACCTTCTGGAGCACCAGGTGCTTCAAAACCAGCCTCTCCTGAGCAGACAGGACAAGCTCCAGGCCCTCGGTGGGGGTGGTGGTGGTGGCGAGTACCAGGCCCTGCCGCAGATCATGTTTGATCAGACGGACCTTACAGACATGGACATGGGCACAGACGGCCTGTCAAGCCCCCTGCTGGACACCAACCCACTTCCGCATCCCTCTCCATTTGAGGAGTCCACTGATTTTGACAGGACAGCTCTGTGACGAAAAGAATAAAAAAAAACGTACAAACAAACGAGGGTGCCAGCCAAACGTTTTTTTTTTGTCTGACGTGTCACTCAATGCACATTCTTCGATGAAAGGGTCGCCGCACGGCCAGACATTGACCTTTTGGTTTCAGTAGCCAAAGTTCAAAAACTTTGTTGCATTGTTTGTCCCAGGCGTGACATCGGTCATCCTAAAGCCAGCCAGGAAAGGCGGCCGCATTGCTTAGGGTCAGCTCTTGCCCTGACCCTGACACAAGCGTGCGGTGGTACAAGGTGTTGGACATGGGTTATGCAATTTCAGGTTTCCGTCTGGAACTCTGACATTTATGTTAGTCCTGACCTCAATCACATTGATCTGAGCGCTGGATACCTGTCAAGTTTCATTTACACACTGTTGCGTCTTAAGGCCTTTGCACACTAAAATCCCCAAATTTTGGTCACTAAATACAGAACGCTGGAGTAGGAAACCTCGTTCACTAACCTGTGTTTGATTTTTATTTTTGTTTAAAGATGTAAACATGATTGACACAATATGGCCTTGTATTATTTTTTCATTCGTGTGACAATTTCGGACAAAAAATATGTGTGCAAAGGCCTTCATTCACATTTGCCCACTTTTGTCATGGACCTGGCTACATCCTTTCTTTCCTGTAAAAGGCAGAGTATAGAAGAAGAATACTAGTAAGAGCTGTACACATTCAGTACTGTACATCCTACAGTCTAAATAGAAGAAATATTGTATCAATGATGAAAATAGCTCTATTCATATCCACATATTTTTATAGAGATCTATAATGTTTTTTGCACATATCGATTTGAATTTCAAGTTGGATGTTCTTTTTGTTGTCCTCCTGTGAATGTACATTTCTTTTTTAAGAAAGTCAAATAGCAGTGGGATTGATTCCAGGCAATTTAGACCTACTGATATTGAAATACTTTTTATTTTTTTATTGGGAGGTGGGGGTAACGACAATGTCAGTGTAGATCCGACGAAAACCAAACTACAACCAACAATCTGTAGCCTGAGTGCAATATACTGTGTGTGTTTATGTTAGTCTGCCCTGTTAGGTTGCTTGTGTTTTACCACCATAACCACAGACAGACACACACACACACACACACACACACACACATATATATATATATATATAGACACATACACACATACACACACACACACACACACACACACACATACATAAATATATATATATATATATATATATATAGACCACACACACACATGCCTGCACGTGCACTCACACATACACACATACGTCCATTGGTTTGCGTGTCACGGACACAGCCCTTTGCCATATGCTCAGGTTCATCTCAAAGTGGAATGAAAGACATCCACGTCTCACTGTATTCACTCACTCATTATGGTATTTCCAAAGGAGTTCTTGTGACTCATGCAACACTCTCCTGGGGCATGCATGCGAAGGACAAACTTAAAAACTAAACAAATGTTGTGATAACTTTGCAAGATTCATTTTGTCCTCTTTCTCCTTACGATGTTTTATAACTTTGTACCCTGTAAAATAACAGGAAGAAGCTGTTGTATTTATTGAAAAAGGATGATTGGTTTAAAAATCGATTGAAGCTTTTGGTGACAAGCTGACTGTCACAAGTCTGTCCTATTAGACCTTTCAGGTTTTGGATTGGTCGTTAGGTTTGTGTCTTTCCTCAGCTTCAAGCAAGTTGTTTTTTTCCACCAGTTTGGGTGGTGTGTATATTAGCTCGGGTGAATGAGAGAGGTGGGCTTCATTTGTGTATAGCTTAACCATGCAATTACTTTTGATATTGATTTCCGCTCATGAGTGCAGGGAAGTCGCACATTGATTTTTTTAATCATTTCTCCGTAAATGACCCTTCACCTCAGCTGTCAGTAGTGAGAAACCACAATGCATTTACTCATCACTCAATCAAACCCAGTTTGCTTCAAATAGTTCAAATAGTCAATGCAGCTCATGAACTGTAGTCATATATTCATACCCTACAATTTTTGAATCCTCAAAAAAGTTTAAAAAAAATGCATGCTCTATGAAAATGTCTAAAAAAAATAATAAAACAGCTGGATGTTTTTTGAGGTTTTTTGATATTGCAATTTGCAAATGTTCTCATTTGTAGAATTGACTACCTAATTGCACTGGGCTGTGATGACTAGATATTCCTCTTTGTAGTACTGAAACCCACTTATTTATTGTCTTATACAATAGTTTATGGTAATCAATATCTACAAAAGGGGGAGACAGTCATTGAAAAAAAACATGGTTGGTTCAACTGTGCTTGCCATAAGGGATACCAAATCTATTGATCAGATGATTGACTCTTAGCAGCCTAAACTAAAAGTGTAATTCCCTTCACTTGTGACAATCCAACCCGAAGAGGAAGGTATCCTTTGGGAAAAGCACAGGTGAGCCCAACCAGGTTTTTTGTGGTTTATTTCCTAGAAGCAGGGATGGATTTTTAGATGAAATTTGAAATTTGCAGGGGTGAGGAACGTGAAGTGTTTTAACTCTCACTTTTTGGGCTTTATGATATTACAGCTGTTTTTGGACTCCGAGTTTTACCCTTGAGCAGCCTGGTGTCCTTAACCCTTGAATATACGTATAATCAGCATTTCCCTAAGCATTTTATAGAAGAAGATGTGTTCTTTTTCTTGTTGTCAAGCGAACTGTCTGCAATAATTTCATTTTGATGAATACAGACCAGATGATGCAGTACTGGGGTGGTATTTGAAAGGTTCTACAATGGTATTTTTTACATTGTATTGTCACTTTTATTGTGTAATGATCAAATATTGACCTGAAAGATATACCCTGTCAACTGAAGAGAAATAATTTTATTGGAAAAAGTATCTGTGTCCATAGTCTTTCTTTCTCCTTTCTATAACTACTACTATGTTATTGCTGGTACATGGGCACTCACAACTCAAAACTAACTGATTGCAAAAGAACGTTTGGGGGAGAAAATACAGAATAAAACAGTTGGAATAATTCCATTCATATTATTTTAGGACCTTCAAACCGTGCCCTGGATTTTATTTTTCCCAAAATTACTACAAACGTAATTTGGCCTTATGTTTCTTTAAAAAATCATTGTTGTGAATGAGATTTTGAGGAGGGTCAAATGTAGCCTGCTGTAAAAATAAAAAAGAATGTGATAATCTGCAAATCTCGTATTTAACAACAAAAAGGACATAGACAACATATAAAATGTTGAAAATAACAAATTTGACTATTTCATGGAAAATATATGTCCATTTTGAATTTGATGCTATAGGGCAGCCGTGGCCTACTGGTTAGCACTCTGGACTTGTAACTCAAGGGTTGCCGGTTCGAGCCCTGACCAGTGGGCCATGGCTGAAGTGCCCTTGAGCAAGGCCCCTCACTGCTCCCCGAGTGCCGCTGTCGTAGCAGGCAGCTTACTGTGCCGGGATTAGTGTGTGCTTCAGTTCACTGTGTGCTGTGTGTGTTTCACTAATTCATGGATTGGGTTAAATGCAGAGACCAAATTTCCCTCACGGGATCAAAAGAGTATATATACTTATACTTATAGCAACACGTTTCAAGATGGGGGTAACAAAATACTTGAAAAAGTTGTGTAAAGATAAAGACGACAAACGGAGGAGTATACCACAACTAGCCTAATTAGGGTAACTGGCAGCATGATTGGGCACAAAAAGAGCATCACAGAGAAACATATTTTCTCAGAATTAAAGATTCATCACTCTGGGTAAACCTGTGGGGGCAAATGATGAAACAATACAGTGCATCCGAAAAGTATTCAGACCCTTTCAGGTTTAGTTATAAATTTTGTTATATTTCAGACTCATCTTGAAATGGATTCAATTCAGGTTTTTTTTCTTATCAATCTACACACAATACTCCAACACTCCACAAAAAAACAGGTGTTTGGAGTGTTTTGTAAATTTATAAAAAAAATAAAAGTCTGAAATATTCCATTTACATAAGTATTCAGACCCTTTGTTATGACACTTGCAATTGAGCTCGGGTGCATCCTACTACTATCAATGGTCCTTGATATGCTTCTACAACTTGATTAGAGTCCACCTGTGCCTAAATTAATTCATTGGCCATTTTTAGGACAGGCAGACATCTCTTTATATAAGGTCTCACAGTTGATGGTGTATGTCAGAGTGAAAACCAAGCCACAAGGTCGAGACAATTGTCCGTAGACCTGCGCAACAGGGTTGTGTGAAGACACAAATCTGGTCAAGGATACAAAAAAAATTCTGCAGATTTGAAAGTGTCCAAGAGCACGGTAGCCTCCATTATTCTCAACTGAAAAAGGTTTGGAACAACTAACAGTCTTCCTAGATCTGGCCGCTCAGCCAAATTGTAATCCGGGACAAAGGTCAGATAGGTAACAAGGACTCAATGGTCACTATGAATGAGATTCAGAGTTCTTTTGAGAAGATGAGAGAAGCATAAAGAAGGACAAACATCAGCAAGAATAATGCTTCTTAACATGAAATTGTGAAGAATTTGGGGATTTGATCCTTTACAGAGAAAAAGCAAACAAGGGACAGAGCTGAAAAACAATATTGGATGGCTGTGGTTTTTTGGACCTCAGATGGCAGCAGACCTGATCTGTAAAGAAAATCAATTCATTTGAAAAGGACTGTGGTAAAGTGGAAAACGGTCCTGTGGTTAGACCAATCAAAATTTGCAATTATTTTTGGAAATCATGGACTCCTCTGGGCTAAAGAGAAGAGGGACTACTATCCAACTTATCCAACTTGCTTAGTTCAATACCCAGCATACCCAGCATCTATGATGGTGTGGAGATGCATACTGCCAATTCTGAATGATGTACACACAGGTTTTGAGCAACATATACTGCTATTCAGACAATGTCTTTTTCAGTGAAGACCTTGAATATTTCAGGAAAACGATGCTAGAATTAATTCTGCACATTTAAACAGTATGGCTCCATAGAAGAAGAGTGCAGATTCTAAAATGGCCTGTCTGCTGTCCAGACCTGTCAAATTGGGTGCATCGGAATGAAAAACATAATTAAGAAGACCCCAGACTGTTGAGCAGCTGAAATCCTATATCGGTCAAGAGTGAGACAACATTTCTTTCTCAAAACTCTAGCAGCTGGAGGTGAATCAGCACAGTCCCTGTCCCAACTTTTTTAAAAACATGTTGCTGTCATAATATTAAAAATATAAAAATATAAAAATGTTTTCCATGAAACAGTCAAATTGGTTATTTTCAACATTTGATATGCCGTCTATGTGCTTTTTGCAGCTTAATATGGGTTTACAGGATTTGTAGATTATCAACAATGTCCCAACTTTTTTGTGATTTGGGGTTGTATGACTGAGTAGGCCTAGGCCTATGCTATATGCTGCCTGATTTTCTCTATGCAAACCTGGCATAGCTAAGTGACTTCACAAGCATGTCCTGCCTTTTAACAAATTAAATAATCACCAAAAGCAAACAATCAAGGTTCAAATGAAAAGTAATATATCGTCATTCCAAAAGTGCACAAAATATTTGGTTTACTAATAATAACTGGTTTAACTATTTTATAAGCTGTGACTGCACAGATGTCTGATAAACAGATGTTTTGTGAGGTAAGACTAAACTGCAGACAGTTACCCTATGTATTATATACATAATTATATATAGCACTAATATAGCATAGGATATAGGCTACATATTAAGATGGTAAATTTGAACAAATACAAAATGCAGACAACCATGACTTAAACAATACTGCCACTTGCTGGTAGACTATAACACATCCTGCCTCTTGGCTTTTGCCAAGACAAAATAATACAAATTTGTCCTCTGAAATAAACACCAAGTGTAGCCTACACGATCACATTAAGAGAAAATTAGTTAATCTATTACTATTATTATTATTATTATTATTATTATTATTAGCCTATTATATTTAAAAAAAAGAAAAGAGAAACGAGGTCGTGCCATCAGCCATCATTGTTCAGCGTTGGTTGATATCGGAAGAAGCCGTGTAATAAGTTATAGTGATCTTTCCAACATTGAAGGATGTCAATGTAGGGCTATTTCTCGTATTTCGCATATTCTAGTCTACTTTAATGTCGCAAGCTGCATGCGCATTTTATTTATTGGTTTGTTGCGGTGACGACGGGAATCCCGCGGAACTTAAAATCGTTGGAACTGAACTAATGGGGAAATAAACAAGGGCGTACCCAGCTGTTCTGAGGAGCAAACGCACCAGCACTCACTTCTCCCTCCGGACAAATGCATGTTTGCTTTCTGAAATGGTCCATGTGATGTTTTTCTATAACCTTTGAAGTCTATGTGTTTGAGAGGAAAGAAATTGTTAGCACAAAAAGAAGCAGTAATGCGAGCTGTCGGTATATCGAAGAGCGAGCTGTCTGGCTGATTTTGTCTGCTAGCGTAGCTAGGTAGCATAACATTAACGTTAACGTTGTAATCTAACGTTAGTAACTATGTGGGGAGAAATTGAACCAGAATCAAATTCTTTAGCTGCCGAGAAAAGTAGTGGTGAGTCTGGACTAGCATTAGATCAAAGTAGCGCTTGCTCTCTTTCTGATTCAAAAGGGTCGAGTAGTGGGAATGAAGGTTGCCCATCACCTAACAAGGCACAAAGTCCTGCAAGGTGCGAACATCCCACATGTTTCAGTGACATGATAGAGGCTGTAGCAGTCAGTGGCAGTCCGGTGAAAAGCCAGCAGATCGGGGACCCTGACCTGACACTGGAGGAGAGAGGACAGATCTTGCTGGAGCTATATGAAACCAAGCCCTTGGTTTTCCTGGAGCGCTACCAGGCACATCTGAAACCGGAACACCTGGACGCCTTCTCTCACGTCAGCGGCGACTTCAGGGCTCAGCACTACTTCAAAGAGGTGCAGAGGCGTGCAGGCAGTCAAACTAACAGGACTAGAGTTCGCAATCACCGGTATGCAGCTCTAAGGGCATTACAGAAAGGTATGTCATCCCAACAAACATGATCCATTTAGTGCTGCCTCTAACGACTAATTTTCTAACGACTAATCTTTCGACTAATTTTTCGATTAGTCGACTAATCTAAACGACTATTTTTTTTAAAAATCAAGTGTTTGTTATTTTGTTTTGTCCGTTTTATTTTGAACTCAACTAAAGGGAAAACGTAAAATATATACTGTATCACCCTACTTTTGTTAGTTTGTAAGTAAACTGTTCAAAAACAATCTGTATTAATAAAAAACACCCATTTAAAATGCTACCTTCAGATCTAATGTCAGACCTTTGATAGACTTTATTTGTATGCCAGTGTTGCCATGGACATAGACAACTTCTTTGACCTGTGGTCATGGCAGACTTTGGGGTCATAGGGCCCACCTACATGAACCCACCTCCCATCAAATTATCATTATATCACATCACAATTATTATTGTTATGCTATATTGCTATACATGCACTTCAAAGCAGCCAGTGTTTAAAGTGCTAACATTGTTTAAAAAAAGTTTGTGAAAACATACACATCAGAGGACTGCTTTACTAATGTAAAATATAATTACAATAGTTCCATTGCTTTTGCCTGGTTGCATGATAAAGACTTCTCAAAACAACAGCAATTATATGGGTGTCATCGTTTTGGGATGTTTCCCTCATGCAAGCATCATACACTGGTAGGCAAATGGAAAGAATATTGACATATTTAATTATGCCACAAGCTTTTGGCCACGTTATTCAAATTTGACTATACAATAGGCCTACTCTAGATAGTGTATTATAGTCTGTGCTCTGTTTTTATGGAAGTTGCACAAATCCACATTGTTCTATTAAATGTAGTTTCATAATTAAATAGCCTTCCAACAGGTTGAATTGGAGCTTTGCTACCAACGTTATCAAGTGGTTTCAGTTTCTATCGCGCATTGAATGAACGCTCATACCACAATTTAATTGTATGCCTCTATGTTTGATGACACAAAATTAGCAAGTATTTCCTACTGATTGCAGAAACGTTTGTTTTCTTTTTCTGTCGGTCCGCGGTTCCTTGATCAATTGCGCAGCAAATTATCAGACGAAGCCCCGGGAATAATTTCTCTCCGCGGCTCCGGACCAGCAGTGTCCACGTTACGGCCGGTGCTGGTCCGCGCGGCCCATAGTTCGAGAAACGCTGGACTTTGAAAGGCGACAGTAGTTGAGGACTTTGCAAATGAGCAACATCAGCATGTTCAAAACAAATAGGCTACAGGCACTTTGCGCGTCTTACCACATAGGTTACCTCACTTTATCAGTTGGCTTGAACGCTAAAAAAAATATGAGTCGTGACTTTACGCGCACCTTGATTGTTGATATCACGGGCGGCGGCATGTTCGTTTTAACTTTTTTTTTTGTATAAATGAATTACAGTAATGACACGCCGTTGCGTTGTCAACGTGAGACACTCTTCACTTCATTTATTTCAATTTCCACAATACTACTGTATATTAGTCAGAGTCTGGACTAGCGTAACCTACTAGCTCCCCCCACTTAGCTCTGCCTAATAATGAATTGCGCTGAAAGCAGGCAGGCACGCAGTGTGCATAGCTGGGTTTAAAACATGACTGCCAAAGTCTTAGTAGCCTGTTTAACATCCAAAGACAGTCATTGTACTTTTCAAGAGTTAATAACATAGAGTTAATATAACAGTGAGCCGTTTGAGACCAAAAATAAATAGGTGGTCAATAGTAAAACGACTCTTCGACTAAAAAAATTGGCGTCGACTAATTTTCATGGTCGATTAGGTCGACTAATCGCGGCAGCACTAGATCCATTTTATGAAATTTTACTTGTAGCCCAAAAGTAAACTTTAAAGGTCGTGTCACTTTATTTTATAGCACATTTAAAAACAGAGTTGGCCCATTTAGTGCTTCACAGTTGATGAGGTTGGACAGAACAAAACAAGACAAAAAGAAACATTTGAGAAAAACGTTATTTTGTCACCTAATTTGATGTGAAACTGATTTATATCAACCAGTTGGACAAGTCATTCATAAAACACTGTTGTGCATTTCTTCCTTTGTCAAATACAGAAGGTCAGTATTTTAGCGAGGAGCAGATGCGCATTCGGGAACCGCTGCTGTATGAGCAGTATATCGGCCAGTACCTGAGTGAGGAGGAGATCTTTCAGCGCTCCCAGGATGCAATGCAGAGGGGACCCGGAGGCCTGGCCGACCTGCTCATCGACTCCTACCAGGAACGGGTCCTGCAGGGCCGTCTGCAAGAGCAGCAGGAGGAGGAGGACTGTGCACAGGAGGAAGATGATGAGGAGGAAGAGGATGGTGAGGAGATTTAAAGCAGCTGAAGCAAGTGTGTGTGTGTGTGTGAGAGAGAGAGAGAGAGAGAGAGTGAGTGTAGGGGCTTTGGTTTTAATAAAAAGCCATTAGACTATTGACCCTTGTGTGTAATTTTTGTCTGTGCATTTTGTTCGACACAGAATGCAACTCCATATAGCATTCTTGAGGATGAAAGCCTTACCAAGAAAGTGTTTTTTGATGGTTATCTAGAAACTTAAAGAGAAAAAAAACACATTTTTATAGTCAGGAACAACAATAATATACAAAGTCACATTTTAATTTTGGTTCTTGACAGGACATGGCCGACATGGAGAGCAGGATTGGGAGCCTAACGCTCAGGAGAAGGCCCTCCTCAAGGAGGAGTTTGTCAGCCAGATGCAGCAACG